>NW_008591625.1:41505-127692 GCF_000691845.1 Merops nubicus | reverse complement strand
ATTCCTGCAGCTCTCTCATGTGCTTTGTCCTCTTTGCTTTTCCTTCTTCACAGGAGACTTGTTGGGTGCTGCACCCTTTGCCTGAGTTGTGTGAACTGCACCAGGAGTCCACAAACTGTCAGTCTATGTAGTTATCTGCTCGTGAGCTTTCTCCACTCTGTTCTCCTCCCTCAAAGCTTTTATCTCTCTTTGTTTATCAGGCTTTCCCTGATATGTCTTCGTGCTCAAGTAGCTCAGTATGTTTATCAGCAGCACCTGACAGTGCTTGTCACTCAGAGCATGCGAGCATTGAGATTCGGCTATCATGCATGTAATGTGTGTTGGTGGTGCCTGGGAGGCAGCAGAGGAACCAATAGGCTTCCTTTGCCCAGTCTCAGTTGTGTGTAAATGATGCATCTTGTCTAGGCTTCCTGAGTGGTGGAGAGAAAAGGGGTGATTTCCCTCCAGCATTGACATCCCCTCCTCAGATAAATGTCATCATCCTCATGGCTGGAGGGGAGATTAGAGCACATGTCTTAGCCTGGCTGCCAAACTGAGAAAGCTAATGTGGGATCAATTGTCAATTATACAATTATACAAACAGCATGATCTGAAGAAAATGTTTTTATATGAACTTGTGAGTGCCATTACCCTTGCTTGCTAAATGTCAGATGTGAAATTAGCAAAAACTATAGCATAAAAAAAAAACCCACTCCCTTCAAATACGAAGGTCAGTATGCACTTAAATTGATTAGGAAACCACTCACAAAAGAAGAAAAAATAAATCAATAGAGCAACAAGAATTGTGTTCCTGCAGAATGTAAGGCCACTACAACAGCAAGTGGAATAGTTACAGTAAAACTAATACGTATGTTTCAGAACCCAGTATGGAAGCTTGCCTGCTGAAACTTGAAGTCTCTTGGACTGTAGCCCCTTGCTTTAGATGACAGGGTTTCCAGTTGCACAAGCAAGATACAGCCCTCAAGGAGCTGGCAAGATGCCAACAAGCCTTTTTTTTTTTCTCAGTAGGATTTTGCTGACTGTGGAAAGTAGCTGAGATGGGGAAGAATGGTGGATTCACATATGTTTGTGTGTGTCAGAAATACGAATTCATTAAGATGGGAAGCCAGGCAACTGTTAATTTTAGTGAACTACAGTCTGAGCAGAGTGTATGGAATTTTTAATTTACTCAGACTGAAGCTTGCTTTGGTGTTTGGTAAACTGACAGCAAAGCACCTTGTTCTGCTCAGTGTGTAATGCCTGGCAAAAGTATTGTCCTGTCTGCTCCACTGTTGTGCTACAAAGAAAGCAGATACTGAAGCAGCTTTTCTAGTTCATATCTTAGGTACCTATTTACTAAATGCTTAATTTAGTAATAGATAAAATGTGTAAATGGTAATAAGTGTTTCTTCTAATAGTATTCCCAAATAAATATCAATGCTGCAAAAAGTCACTGTAAATTGCTTCTCAGTTAATTCAGGGAACTCCCTCATTAAAATCCAAATGCTGATTTCATTCAGCTATCAGTAAAGGATAAAATTCTCATAAGAAAAAGAACCACAAAGCCTATAACATGACTTGAAAGTAGCACAAATGGATTTTATCAATTCTGTTACCTTACAAAGGTGTTAGAGTTTACTCATGTTATGGAGATGCATATAGGGTTTTTTTGGCTTTTTTTTTCTGACTTCCAGAAGTTATTCTCGTGTTAGGAGAATACAGAGCTGCTTTCCCAATGATTTTTTGAAATAAACAATGAAAGAAAAAGAAGCAATGACAGTCTCCCAGCTCCCTCTGCAACAAATGTTTGACTGGCTCACCATGTAGATTGTTGTCTTAATGTATAGCCAGAAATTCAACCCCTCTCCCAAAATAATTTCCATGTTTTTGTGTTTGGGAACCTGTGATGGTCAATGAGCTAAGCAGGGCATAATTAAAAGTTATTGAAGCTGGTGATGGTCTTCCTACCTGGATTTAGTAAGTTTTAGATTGGGTCCTATAACCATATATAAAATCTCTAAATCCAAATAACATTCTCTTCACTGAGTGAACTGGGTAAAAGTGAATAAGCAGCCTAAGCAATGAAAAGTAACTTTTAAAAGTGACTGTCAGGCCAAATTATCTGGCACATTGTAAAATAGGAGAACTGGCATTTCTGTCAGACTTTTACTTTATAAATGTTCTTTTTACTAATAATATGTTTTCAGGTCATAAAGGTCTCACAGCACTCACAGCCTTGTCTTCAGTGAAGTCAACTTTTAAGTATAAGTAGGAAGTATAAAAGAAATAACAAAACTGCATATATTAATTTTCAGATTTGTACTGTTGGCCCAGAATATACATAGAAACTCAGATATGAAAAACGTTGCTTGTATTCTTAGTTTCACTACCATGGTGACAATATTGTGTCATCATTTCTACCATATAGAGCGATGAATGTAGCTGAACCTAAATATCAGAACCTAGACTTTGCATAGCTGAAGGCTGAATAAGACTGTCAGGATACGCTAAGGGCAAGTGTTAACAAAGGTGTAATTCTGGAAGATATGTACTTTCATATTCAATACCAAATCTTACTTGCACTTTACATATTACTTATTAATTTTTTATTAGGACTCTGGAAGATCCTTTAGTCTGGGAAAGAGCGTGCACTGTCCATCACAAATAATTTTGAAAACTATGGAAGAATAAATGGATTAATTGTCATTGAATACATCAAATGCCAGGAAACTACTAATTTAGATAAACTAACAATTATAAACTAATGAAGTCATGTATAGGTCTCTATTCATGGGACTGTAAGTTTTGCTTTTTCTTATTGTGTAAGGTTATTCTAATTTTTACACCTTTTCATAGTTGAGATGCAGAGGGAAACCTGAGGGTAGCTTTTATACCTACAAAAGGAATTATTTTACAGTGAAACAATTAAAATCTGCTTACTTTTTCATTTTCCGATTACAAGAGTTCTAACTAAACTTCTCTGAATCATCCAAAACAGTTATCACAGAAATAGAAAACAGTTAAAATTGATTCAGTTATTCTTTATGTTGAGTAAGCTCATTAGTTCAAAAGCTTTCTGCATGGCAAACAACTCAGTAAGCTGGGAACTGGAGTCAAAATGGCTGTTGTAACATAATTTTAAAAAACAGTTGCTGTTCTAGATAAAAATGTCTTTCACAAATAAAGGGGTTTTGAGAAAAAAAAGTAAGAAAAAAAAATTATAAGAAGTGTCCAAAATTATGTGAAAGCCTGGAACAGAAATAAGAAAGAAAATATAATATTTCTGCCTTCAGGAATCAGAAATAAAATATATTTTCATCCTTGTGATTGTAATTCTAAAGCTCCGATGTGAAAATATTCATTAAGTTTTAATGTTATTATGGAGGTAAAATTTACTAAAGTACATTCATAATTTTTCTAAGCACAGGCATTTTATCCACGTAAGTTCTCTTGGTACTTTGCCAGTAGCACAAAGAATTGTGGAATTGGTAGTGAGCTATTTTATTTTGAAAGACTGAACTGAGACTAAATAGGAATTAAAAATAGCTGTGCTTGTTGGCTAAATGAATAATATCTGTCATGTAGATTCACAGTATGAATTAGATAATAATCTCTGAAATAATTATCTACAATTACTCCATTACCTTAGGGAACTAGAAAGATAAAAGGCTGTGAAAGCATAAATTGTGTGTTACAGATCATTTTAGACCTTCCCCTGTTGATTTACACTACACACAGGAAGAACTAGTTTTGACTTGAGCATTTGCTAATAGCTTTAGGCTCCATACATTTGGAATGGGAGCTCCTCATGCGTGGCTCCTCTGGCTGGATATCCTGTGAGAGACCAGATTGCCCCTCCGAATGGGGCTGTTGTACCTGGCTGTCCCCTTGGCTGGACACGTCAGACACAGGACAGCCTGTTTGCACCATCTGCTCGAGGGAGAATGGACTTCTGACATGCAACCACCTCCCTCAACCCTGCAGAGGGTCAGTGGAGAGTGCAGGGCCCCCCTTGCCCTGGGAGCTGGGCAGAGGTGTAACAGGGATGCTCCTTCTCTCTGCCAGTCCTGTAGAGTCTGAGGTGACAGGACGCCCATGCTGGCATCTGTTGTGTGGTGCTGGAAGCCAATGCCATGAACAGCTACCTTATTCTGCACTGCCCTAGACTCATGTTCTGAATGTTTTACATCACATCCCAGTTCCATTTCTTCTTAATGCTGAAGGCACGCTGGGTTCTGGAGGAGCAAAGTTTTGAAGCAATTCCTCCTCCTGCACTCCATCTCCTCTTCCTGCATATAACACAGAGAACCAGATCACTGACCCTGACTTTATAAAATTAATGAAAACAGAAAAAAAACCTTTCCTTTGGTCCGTACTTTGTCTTGAGAGCTTTTGCCCATTATGACTGCAGCAAGTAAAAATATCTTGCCCATCTTCAGCAATCGACCTCAGCAACCATTCTGTCTCTTAGAACCTATGGCTTTCTTTGTTTCTAAAAGTGCAGAGTTGCACAAAATACATGCCAACTATTAGGAGATGGAAACTGACTTGAAATGTTTTGTGCCTTATATATATCTCACGGAAATGTGCACTCCCACAATCATTTTGGTGAATTAAGTATTAGGTGTCTGCCTTCAGCCAACATCAGAGAATGGAAGAGAGATAAGTGTACTAAAACAAAACTACAACTCTGGAAGTGATAATGGAATATACTGTTTTTGGACAAGCTATGTTGTGTCTTTGGTTAATGACAGATCTCTCATGTCTGTCCAACAGAGTTCATAGTTATTAGAAATGCAAATGGAATTTAAAAAGCAGTAAATTAAGTGGACACAGATAAGGGTAAGTGGGATAGTTTTTGTGAAATAACAGCACTTTGCTAGATGTTTTCATGCAAAATCAGATGGAAGCTGTAGCATTAATTATTCTTTTAGAATACGGATTCTAAGTTGGAAGAAGTATGACTGTACTCATAAAGACACATGTGAGTCAAGTCTTTTAATTAATTGGTTTGATTTGCAACAGAAGTATGGTTATAGCAAGCATGGCCATCTGCTGCCCAGGACTATTTCAGATGGGCTCAGAGCATAGCACATAGTTGCTAATAAGGTAATCCGAGGTAAACGTGTCTACACCTTCCTCTCCTCTGCTCACACCTCAGCAATGCAGCATGGCTATTTCCTTCCCTAATATTGTGCAAGATACCTATGTTAAAAATAGAGGGGCTAGAGTGACTTAATGGTGTGGGGCTTGTGTTCTGAGAAGACTGTCATCACCTGGGAACTTCTTTGCCTGATTCCCATTTCTACAGTTAGGAGAGTTTTATGTTTTCTCAAGGTTCAGTGGCAATTGCTATGTATATTTGCTTCAGAGAATAATGTGCCTTAACAGTGAGGCCCTGCCTGTATATGAGAGGTAACAAAGTGCAGAAAAGCCTAAATTAGCACTGAAGTCCTTCCTCCTATGCTTCTACCCCTCTATCCTGAGCTCTCCGTGTGCATGCAGCTGGGCCAGCTCCTTCCCTGCTTCTCTGCTTTCTCTTATGACTAGTTTCTGCCTTTCCTGAAGTTCTCCTTAAAATTGCTACAGAGGGTAATACTTTTCATTTTAGCAGCTCTGGCTACAGGATATCACTAGGTCAGTCTTGGTACCTGATGCTGATTTTTATGCTTCAGCAATACTTCCTGGCTCAGCTACTTGGCCAATTCTGGCTTGAATTTACCAAGCTGTCAAGACAAAAGTATCCAGAAGATATTGCTAAATATTTTGTCAGGGCTGGGTTAGATACAGACATAGGTCTGTGGAAGTGTTCATGTTCAACAACAGTGTCTGAACTACCTGAGGTTTTTGTGGCATTTCTGGCTCAATATATCCCTATCATGGTGGGGTAATACTAAAGGTGTGTTCTGCCATATCTCCAACTTTGTGGGTTGGCATAGTACCACTTTGTATGACATGGTAATGTTATGCAATACAAATATGACGTATCACCTGTCCCTATGATGTGGCTAATTCACCCATTTCAGCAAGATGTTAGCAGTAGAAGTTGCATCGGTAGTTGACATTAGTATGCCAGCATGAATTTAATGGGCTTCATAGGACCAAGGTTGTTCTTCAGCCCTTTAAGCATGCTCCAGAGGAGGAAAAGAGCTGAATTTGTAAATGGTACAAGTATTGAATCTGGCCGCCACATCCACCTTATTTCCAAGGCAGTATTTTCTCCTCAAATGTGTACTGAGATTTTTTTTTTTCCCCTGTGCAATTTACTTCCCCATTCGTATATGAATGCCAAGCTGTGTTCTGTGCCTCTGGGTGCAGAAAGGGAGGGATTTGTCTCTTGTAACTTCACATGCCTACCCTGGAGAGGCACAACTTGGAAAGCATTTAGTGTCAGCTGAAAGAAATGATGGTTCCTGGAACACAGTGGCTCTGAAGTATCCTTACCTACTAGGTGAAATGGGCACCCTTACCTACAAGGTAGGTAAAGTGCTTATCTCAGGACATGGAGAATCAGGCTTCAGAAACACGTAAAGTCTGAAGTCACCTTTAGTGACTGCCAAGAGGGTGTAAAAAAAAAATCTGAATTTAGTCACATGAATACTCCCTAAGTGGCCCAATTTAGACCTATTGTGTGGCTCAGATGACTACTAGCTGCTGTTACCATCAGGGTACTGCTTACCCTAAGTAAGCAGAACAGGCTTAATGTACCAAATTTACAGTGTACTTAAATTTGGGGTGTCCTTTGGACTTGTCTAAAGTGTGGGCCTAATTTGTAGGGTGACTCTCTAAAACCTAGAATGAACTTCTAGCAGCGCTTCTCTCTTAGGAAAGAAGGGTAGAAGATGTATCTGAATATCTAGGATTTTTTTTATTCTTATATAGACAGCTTATTTTTATTTAAAATGGGGCAGGTTTACCCCGTTTTCTCCTGCAATCAAGCGTAGCTGCAATCAAAGGACAGATATTGCAGAGGAAATTAGGAACAGGCACTCCTGTGAGTTCAGTGTCAAATGATAAGCTACACAAAAGGTTACAAATTAAAGAGACTAACTCTTTGGCAGGTAGGAAAAGTATTAAACCAATGTAATCTAGAAGTCACAGCAAAAAAAAATAACTTAGACACTAAAGGTCCCTACAAAAATTCTGAAAAAAAAATACTATCAGCCATCACTTCTTCCAGAAGGAAAATAAAGGAAATGTGTTTATGTAAGGTTCTTTTGTTCTTTTCCATGAATGTGATTTTTTTTCTTATCTTGTGGTTACAGCTTTCCCTAAGATAAAATAATTACCAGGCATAATGCTAGTTTTCTGACATCATTAATTGGATCATGAAAGTAGTCTTAAAAGAGAGTCATGAGGATTTAGCTCTGAGAAGCTTAATTAGCAAAATCCGCACGCTTATTTAAAACAGTTATGTTTTTGAGAGAATGTAAGGTTAGCTTTGCACAAAACATGTTTGCAGTAAATCCTTTTTCTTAAGGACAAGTAGAATAGCTTCATAGCTTTTTTTAAAAAAAAAAAAATAAAATTCAGATCTTCTGAACTGTTTATTGAAGAAGAATGGAAATATTGTCTTTCTGTACCACAAATGTTGTGTTCAGTTCTAAGTAACATAAGCATGTTGAGCTGGATATAGGGTAATTAGCAAAGATGTCAGTTTCTCAAGTCATGATGGTTTAGACATATCTTGTCAAAGTAAGTGTCTTGTCAACACTTGAATGACAACAGCATTGAAAAGTTCTAAGAAATGTTATTCTAAGAATTGTTCTTCAGAAATTTTGCATTGCACAGATAATTCTTCATTGAATGCTTAATCACTTAACATGAAAAATAGTCTCACAACAATAATTTGTTGCAGAATTTGCTGAACTGTGAGGACAGCTAATGGGAGTCATGTATATATAGAACCTCATGGTGCAGGCAACTCATTTTTAAATTGAGTCTCATGTCCCTTGCCCTGAGTTCTGTGTGGAACCAGCTCTAATGGTCTACCCCAGGAAGCTTGTATTCCTTCCTTTAACAAACAGGATTTGGTGTGAGGTGTCTGCAGGAAACACTGGAAACTTATGTCACAGTTTATGGTGATTTTAGCTGAGTTCTTTCATAGACTAATGACATCTTTTTGGGCTAGTTTCTTTGTGTGGATTTTGACTGGGTTAATATCTTAATCTGAGACTACTTCTATGGGACAGTGTTGTTAACATTTTCTAAAGCAGACGTACTTTCTTTGTGAAAAGTCCACAGACCACGGAAAAACAAGGGTTTAGGTGTCATAAAGAAGTGAGAAAAATCCTTAAATTTATTTTCTTTGCAAATCAGCCCTCAAGGCAGATTTCCCTGGACTAGGTTAGCCCAGTGGAAACTGTGAGCAGGAGAACTTCAGCCTTCCAGATGTCTGAAAGTTTTCTGCTCTGTGGTACTTTGAGTTAAGAATATTGCAAGTAACATTCAAAAGGTCCCAGAGTTAGTGAAACGGTGATATTTCAAAGGGTCTTTGCCAGCATTGTCATATTAAAAGCATTTTCAAAGCACTCCATTGAAGGCCCAGTTGCCTATCACACACACATACAAGTGCCAAAAAACTTTTTTATGTCATCAAATGTTTCCATTTCCATAGGAAACTCTGTATATCATGGGGCTCTGAGGCAGCCAGCAAGGATTCAGCATGGGTAATGAATGATGGATGGGAAGCTATCGCTTCCACATTTTTTACTGTTTGAGACACCATTTAAGGCTGAATGACAGCTCCAGGATCACACTCTGTTCCTCATGCATGTCAGTGAAAAACAAAACAAAAAAAAGAATGCAGGTCAGTCCCCTGCCATATGTGGAAATACCTCTTCAAAAAAGCTGCCACTACTATTTTGAGGGCCAAATGCCGGTTCCTAGTAGACTGAGTGGGTGGAGAGTGTCTGAAGGAATCTCCACCCAGACACTGGGAAGCAGCAAAGTGGTACTGCAATATTTCTGCTGGTGATTTATGAACTGAGACCCTGTTCAATATAGGCTGTTCAATAAAGTTTAGAACCAAGAAGAAACTTATGGCACATCATCTATGAGACCCTCAAAAAAATAAGTGAAGTTCCCTTCATCTCTCCTCCTGGTATGTATTTGTTTCAAAGTATTGGTGATTCAGCACCATATGACTGAAAGAAGGACTTACAAGTTGCATTTAGACACTATTGGGAGGAAAAAAAAAACAGAGAAGAGAAAGAAAGATTAGACTCTTGTACAGTTACATTCTGTGGGAGTGGACACATCTTTATGTAGTTGCAGAGGCTACTACAGTAAGGTAAATGACTAGGCTGTCTAGGCAGTAGTCATAATTTAATCCAGGGGAAACTTAAAGCTTTTTTTTAAGTGCTGTACACCTCCCATATTAAAATGGCCTTTGAAATGAAAAGAAATGGAAATACCTTTTAAAGTAAGTTACAAATTTTGCATTATTAGAGCTTTATGACGAAGAGCAGAAAGGTTTATTCAGGATTAGTGAAAGATTTTGAATAGGTATGGATACAAGACTGAAATTCCAAAAGGATGTGCATATACTTACACAAAACATTTGTTTTCTAACCAATGTACTGTCTCACTTGCCACCTCTTTCTCTGAGTTATCTGAGACTATGTAGAACAAGTACATCTATAGGAGGAACTCCTGGGAATGATTTCCTATTATTGCATGATCAAATTGCAACATGCAGAACAATAATAGGTATAAAATTAATTCTACATACTCTTCTATAAAGGCATTACTGAGAAATCACATTCTGGGACTCCCTTGGATTTTGTAGTAATGATAAAGCAGGGGGTTCCTCTATGAAAAGGTTTATAAACACAGTTTCTGTGCATGTGGCCAGCTTAAACTTTTGTCAGGAAAAGGATGTTGTGGTTTGGGGACAACTTCTGTAGGACAACTTATTTTGGGAAGAGGAGTCATGTTAGTACAGGGAAGATACTTAAAGGAACAAAACTCAGTGGCCTTCTGAAACAGAGCAGGAAAGCAATGCCAACAAATATTTTCCTGCAAAGAATCAAATCCTGGGATAAAAATGTGTGAATCTGTGCTATGCTCTCAGACTTCAGGCTTCGCGTCTGAAATAAATGAGATTTGACTAACTGTCAGACCAGCAGAAACTTATACTGGAATTAATTACCTGTGTTGAAAGCCTGAGAACAGGAAGTAATTACAGCCATGGTGCAAAAAATGAGTTGTGTTTCCCTGGTAAGGCTTAGAAACTGTACAACTGTCACACAATTTACTCTTTTAACTGTTGCCACTGTTAACAGATCCTCTATAACTACTACTTGTCATTTGCAAAGTTGACCAGTATTTCAAATTCTTGCTTTCATTCTACTCTCATTTTTCTGTTCTAGAGAGTATGTCCTTTAATACTGAGGCCATTGCTTGCTAGAGAGTTTAGTCAAATACATTTTGCAGACATATTTTGTGTTCTCCAAGAGAGAGAATCTCTTTTTTTTTTTTTTTAAATTTACTTCTATAAATTCAGGGTTTGATCATACACTACGTGATTTTAACAAACACAGACATCTCACAATAATCAAATTTATATTTATCTGCTGCTGTCTCTATACATTTTTCAATGTGGTTAGAATTTATTCTTATGTGTGTTTCTTCCAGCTACACAAAACGAAGATCATATCAACTGCTCAAATTTTGGAATAACTTTATGACTTTAATTAGTGGGGCAACCAAGAACTCTTTTCCAGCATTGCAAAAGCCACAGACATCCAAGATGCCAGATGCTTAATGGCATCAATAAAGAGTAGGTTCTGTATGTCAGTATCATGTAAATAAGACTGTCTAAATGAAGAACTTCTTCCTACTCACCAACAAAGACAAGGAGTTACAACCTCTCTAAAACCTTGAAGTACCAGGAAAGAAAGTAAATAAAAGTAGTTATATTTGAGGCATCCCAAAATATTAACAAAAATATCAAACCTCCAAGATCTAGTCTTAACCACTAGATTTCATCTGATTGGTGATTTTGAAATTACAAGACTGGGCACTTCATTACACCACCAGACTGATTTAGATGATAAAATGAGGCTAGATTGTTTTCTCTTGTCATAAAAGTTGCAGACTGGGATAGCTAAATGTTAGAGCAACACTTTTTTAGCAGCTCAGTTGTTTCTTGAAGCACTGCTTTTATTTTCAGATTTGCTGTTAATACCACTAAAATTTCATCTAGAAGAATTTGTGCCACTATTTCATATCTTGAGTAGATTGCAAAATTGTTCTAGGATATTGTCTCATTCCTGCAATACTTCTTCCTTGCAACAGCTTAAAAGCAAACAAAATGAAAAGATAAATCTATTAAACATAAAGCCGGGAGTGCCCTCGTGGAATTAAGTTATATGATGAAACCAGACTTCTCTGTGCCAGGTAGTGGGAAGAGAAAGTGCCAAGTAAAGAATGAATGGTGGAAAATTGGCCTTTAAATAATTGTAAAGGCAAACAGAGATTGCAATAGGCTGTCATTATAATGTGGGCTTTTAAAATCAAAAGCTGTTTGCAATTTGGACAATTCTAAGTTGGCAGGTGGCTGCAAACAAAATTACACTTTTCATCTTCTCTGGAGATAGTAGTTAATAACTCTCAGGCATTTCTGGCTCATGGGACTCCAAAACCAAAACAGTGTGCCTAGAGGAGATAGTAATGGGTGGTTCATGAAAACTGGTACCAGTATGAGCCAACTCAGAACAATGTGGTAATGAAAACTAAGTTATATAAAAGAGTTTTTAAATGAAGGAGAGTAGGGAGTAAGCAAGAATGAGAAGCCTGTCGAGATCTATTTAACTGACATTAGGATAAATGGTTCTGTGAAGAAGCAGAGGTGTTTTGTAAGATGCATTTCTGTTTTTTCTTTCATGAAAAAAAAAAAAGAAAAAAAAAAACAACAAACAGTGGACCTGAAAAGTACGTGTTAGCCAACTGTATCTAGAAGTCCATACATTGACTGTTTGTGGAAGAGAGAGATGCTCTGGTCAGTACCATGAGCTGCTTCCCTGCATAGCTCTCCCATGAATGCAAGACAAGGAAGTATATTTCTTCTAGGAAAGTCTGAGAGATAAAAGAGACCTAGTTCTGCCATCTTTTCTGTTAAATTACTCTCACAAAGAGAAGAGAAAAAGGTTGGCTTTTAAGTGGAATGCTGTCACCTACAAAGTCACGGAGAATACTATGTGTGTGTATTTCTGAAATTACCACAGAGTCGTCACGTCCCTCAATAGATAGCCCTTGCTTTTAGATCAAAACCAAAATGTTAAATTCTGTCCATGTAAGTTAAATACACACAATCAAGACGACAAGAATCTGTGATGAGCTGTGTAATGAAACTGACCTACTTGGCAAAATATCATAGAAAATTATTGCAAAAATATAAGTAACAAACTAAAAATATTCCCAAACAGAGCTGACGAGGATGTGGTTGTTTTTAAGGAATACTACATTGTGCTGGTAATAGTGCTTGGTAAATTCTCTTTAAAAATCCTTATCACAGCTATAGTGGAAAATCCATTTTGATTACAGATGGCACTCACACTAAAGTGTTAAATGAAAATGTTAACATTTTCTATAACTATGTAGGCCATACATTCATGTAATCATACTGTTGGGAGCTTTTATTTTTTAATTTTTAGTTAAAAATTACAAATATCAAGAGACAATACAGTCTGTCTTATACTGTCTTATTAGGAGGTAAGATTATTTACGTTGTAAATCTCTTGGTTGAATCCAACTTCCTAATTCAGTTCATTTATATTGAAGCCATGGAATTAGAAAGTAATGTCAGTTCTTTATGTACATAATTTCCTCCTTAAAGATGGGAAGGGTCACAACCCTCCTGCAATATTATTTTAAATTTACTAATTCACATTGTATTATAACACAGCCACTGTGGATTTCAGGCAGGAAATATCACCTGGAAATAACTGCTTCTGCAGGGAATAATGGTGTGGTTGGGTATTATCTTCTAAAGATCCATGGCTTACCTGACACTCTTCGGTTTTTAAATATGAAGACATTATTTTCCCTTAGAAAGTAGAAAGACAATCTTGCAAATGCCTGGAGACAGTAACTCCATTACCTCATGTGATATACAAATGCAGACTGCTACAATTGTTTGTGTTAAGCTCTTCATATGTACAAAAAGAAATAGGATTTGAAATACAATAGGAATTCATGTGAAAAGTTATCTCCTCACATCAGCACATTGTGATCCTTTCTTCCTTGCTGCTTTTTTTTTTTTTTCCTAAAAGAAACACATTTTTGAATATTCAGTCTTTTGTGTTTGCTGGGTTTTAACTGAATCCCAGCATGAGGAGTACAAATTGTTTTAAAGTGTCATGGAAATACTAATTATTTTTTTTCCAAGCAAGCTTTAAATATCATATTCAAAAACACATAAGAAACAAGTTAGTAGTAACTACTTATTTCTGTGAGATGTAACTTTCTTACCATTTACGTTGGGATCCATTCAGAAGCTTCTTGTTGACATATGAGCTGTAATCTGGTTCACCACAAGGAATATCAGTGTTAAATTCAAACTGCAATATCCTGTGGTTGCATATGAACTTTAGGACTCCCACCCTGGCTGGCAGCTGAGCTAAAACAAGTATGTTTAGTCCTGCTGTTTCACCACGCCTCTTGCCCTTAAAGGACACCCTTGCTTCCAATAGAAATTGCATGTCCAAGGAGCTCTGCTGCTTTCTGATAGGTACATTAGTGTGGACCAGTTGTTATCCAGAAACAAAATTTTCAGTTCTGTTTACATAAAAAGTTAAAATATTCTCTGCATGAATTCAGACTCAGTTATGCCAACCCCAAATCTAGCAAGACGTAACGTATATGAACAGAAACAAGATCTTAACCCTTTATGCAGGCACTGAAAATTAAGAAGCTGCCACACTTCTCTTCATGACTCCAGCTGAATAGCACTTTGGTTTATGGGAGTGTGTTTTTTTCTCTCTATTCTCTGTCTTATCTCTGACATAACTGTAGACCCAGATGTAAAGCTGGAAGAACAAAAAGTCTTGTTGAACTCTGTTCCCTGCTCTGTTCAGTTTAACTTACTTTACCATGTCTCATTCATTAAAATTGTCTTGTCAGTTCTGACATGACATTAGATAAAGAAGAGCTTTTATCAGCACGAATTTTCTTGCAATTATCATTTGCTCTTGCATAGGTTTCCATATGTTATCACTTTTCTTACTATGGTGTGGTTTAATGAAAGTATTAGTGCACTTGGGATCAGGAGATACCACACCTATGTGGAGGTGGAAACCTCACCACCTTTAGTGCCCCTCTTAGTCTTTTTCCAGGTTTTCAATTTGTGTAAGGGGTAATGTTGCTTCTCATGGGGTCTGTTGTAAAGCAGTTATCAGACCTGCCTATTTATATTACATTGTCATAACATTTGTAGTATGTTTTTCTTAAGACATTTACTTTCAGTGTGTGTCGTTGATTACCAGAACCTCCTTGAAATTGTTAACATAAAAGATGCACAATTAATTTACTTTCCATACCTTGTTCAGAGATGCAGTAGCAATGCAGTGAAACAGAATTAACTGCTAGTGTTAGGTTAATGAACATCAAGTCATCTCACTATCTCTAACTGGGCTACTGTTGTGCTTATATGCTCTAGGGTTCTGTAATTAACTTCCTGAAGATACGACTACATCTTATATGTCTCCTTCACTGATATGCACAAAGCAAATGGTTAAATGAGGAAAACGTAGCTTTCTTTTTTCCTTAAGCTTAATCATAGCAGCTCTGCACTGAAGTCTATAGAGGAAATGAAAAGAGGAAAAGGGAGGGATCAGGGAGGAGGCTTGGCTAGGTTTACTGATAAAACATGAAGAAGAGCAATGATGTTGAGTGTATTTTTAGTTTTCTGTTTAACTTATTTCTCATGTTCTCTACAGAAAGAAGTCAGTGTGAGAAGCATGCAGTGTTGACAGAGGAACAGTGTAGATGCACTTGCCAGTACATAAGACAGCTAGGGACAGCCATTATAGATGTGTAAGAAAGAAATGAAAGATGTTTTTATCATCAATATGTTTATGCTAGTATCTTGTAATGAAATATGTATTAACAAAGTTATCTTAGAGTAGTCTACTGAGTTTTTTTTTTTCACTGAAAAAAAAACCATGGGGGTATGAGAGAAAAATAAATGTCAACTTTCCGGTGTAAGTATCAAACCCAAAACTTCTCTCATTTGGCAGTGGTGGGAGGAGTGATGAAGGAGGGGCCAGGTCAGTAATCAGTTAAGGACGTCTTCAGAGCACTGAGCTCCGGTTGTTGTCTTGAAGTTAGAAGTGGAGGAAAGAAAAAGAACTTCCTTCTCTCCACTGCACCTATTTCCCTTTGCAGACCTTAGAAGAGGCTTTTTGACCATCTTACACATGTGATGAAGTACTTGACAAATTGACACCTCTTCTCACACAAGGATCATCTAAATCTCTTTTTACTGAAACGGATCCTTATTTGTGTTTCAGTGTAACAGGATCAAGGTCTTCTTGGGAACAAGTCAGTTCCTAGGGGGAAATGATCCTAAGAATCTGACAGACAGCCTTATTTTAACTACGTTCCTGTGCTGCCCAAAAAGCCGTGCGCTTTTGCGTACATTTACTGATAAGCCTGTGCTGCAGTGATGGAAAAAGCTCCTTCCAGCCGTTGGTGGGAGATGTTTTTCCCCATGCCTCTTGGCCCCTTGCAGCATCAGCCATGTCAGTATGTCTCTGCCAGATAGCAACCATCCTTCTGACACAGTCCCATTGGGGTGGTCTCACGGCCCCTTACAGAATGAGTGAGAGGTTGAGTGTGGCCATGGAGGACACTGCTGAAGGGCTCTGGGGTTTTCATGGCAGAGCGCGACCTGGCTGTCACTGTCCACAGACACGCCTTTGAATTGCAGATCCAAGTCCTTGAACTGACGACAGCAGACCACCTTGGATTATATCACACGAGAGCTAGAAACTTTCTTCTGCCTTGGTGGCAGGCCCTCTTGCAGCTCTGCTCATGATTACAGTCTCACTGTGTTCTGAATAAGCAATGTATGACTTCTAAGTAACTGGATCAAGACATATGTTTTTTGGGAAGGGGGAAAGAACTGTGTCTTGTGAGCGCATATTTTGTTTTCTTTCTGCATCTTTGGCTTGGCAAATGTGATAACAGGACTAATACAGAAAGAATGCTGTGGAAAACATGGAATGAGAACTGCTTTACCTTATTCTTGGATGAACTGGTTCTGACGCGTCAGTACAGTATCTTCATATTCCTCTTGTTCTGTTTAGATAAACATTTCCAGTGAAAAACCTCAGTCTGAAGATTTTCCCTGGACTGTGATTTCGAATCTTGCCCAATACAGGCCTTTCATTGTAACTGTTACTGATCAAAACTTTTGTCAAGTTTCAGAATAAGAGCTCATCTTCAGTTAGCACATTTGAAAGTAAAGCATCCAGGCATAGCAAATATCATGCATGCGAGTCAGAGAATTCATGAGGAACAGATGTCATTTGCAAGTAAGAAATAAGAGTAGGCACTTATGTTTTGAATTATTTAAACATATGAGAGCAAAGAGCAACCAAAAGATTAACAAGAAGTATTTCTGCTGTATTAGTCCAAATGTATATTCTCATAGTCTCTTAAAGTCATGCTAGGAAAGATTAATAACCAGCTATCATTGGAAGCAAGTTTTTATTTGGAGACCCCTACCAAGATTAGGGTCCTGTGTTGGGCTGTTTGCGCATATCTGGTCAGTCAGTCCCTGTCCACAGAAATCTGTGTTTCAATAGTGCATAGTGATATGGTTATTCATACTAGGGGTTGTTTACAGGGAGATGTATCCTGACTTGCTCACTGTATGACTTTCTGCTTCTCCTGAAACAACATCATAAGAAGGCAATGTCTCAGAAAGTACTTCCTCATGTCTGGCTGCTCTGTACAAGGAAGGAATGATCCCTCTATGCTCAACATGCTGCTGTACCTACATTGTCCTTTCTTGTGGGGCACAGTGGACATGTGATAACTCTCCTCAGCATAGTGGGGGTGAAACGGTGCACGCTGTTGCCCTGTATGCAGCTGCATCTCTCTGAAGGTCGCACCGTGATTTCTCTCAGACATTTCAGCTGAAGTGATACACCTGCTAATTTCATAGGCTGACCTTCAATTGTTAAGGACAAAGGAACAATACATATGTCTACAAGCTAGGAATAGAGGACTGTAAAGCTGGAGTGTAAAATAAGAAGAGGCATTGGCATCATTACGATAAAAATCACCAGGGCCCATCATCCTGGCCCCATTCAAGTCAAGTGACTGTTGTAGCTGCTGTTTTCATGAAGGCAAAGATTCTTCACCCAAAACTACTTTTTAAGACAAAGAACATGAACAATACCAGTGACTATAGAATGTCAGGGTAAGGTTTTAGGATCAAATGAACAAGCACATATCTAAACTGAAAAATAATCAGTAAGGCAGTAAAATATAAAATAGATCCTCTCTCTCCAAACCTCTCTGTACATCACAGCAAGCATGAACAAGGTATAGGAATAACTTCTCACTTGTCCTTTGCTTTTCACTTTCAGTAATTTCTTGAAGAGTGTTTAAGACCTTAATTAAATTTGAGAAGCAAACAAATGCAATAACAATACATCTGATCCTGTCAAAATCAAAAGGGATATTCCCCTCTATAGAAATAGGATTTTTACAAAAAATTGGATTTAAGTAGGAAGGCTTTCTAATATCAGAATTAGATTATTTTTGTGATCTTTTTGTACTATGATTTTTATTCCCCAGACACCTATTCAGTTAAAAATAACTGGTTATAGAATGATATAGAAAATTATTAAACACACCAAAGCTAGGAAGGCAAGAAATGAAAATAATATATCTAATAGTTATGCTCATTTGAGAAGTTTTTTTTCAGACTGATTGGAAAAATGTATAGTACTGTAAACCTGTGCCTAACACAATACATCTGTAGTTACTGCAGAATTAATTTTGCCACATCAAATTTCAGATTATGGAAAGTTTGGGAGTACACACTATTCAAAACACTGTATTCAAAAAGAAGTTATTTGTCATTTTATTTTCGTATGCAAGATATGTGCAAAGTTAAAAGATAAACGGCCAAGAGAATTATAAAGAATATTGCATTTGAGAGGTGCATAGGAAAAGACCATATCAGCAGCAGAGTATGCTAAGTATAAGTCAAGAAGTATTTTATAGACTTGTTAGATTCATTCATTGCTCATTGGTCAACCCTTGCTTAAATCAAAATAAATCTCACTTTCATGGGAGCAATGCTAGTACTTATACAGCTAATGCATATTTTAGGCTGAGATGTAAACAGCCATTTATGTATTTAAAAAGACATATATTTAACTATCTTGTGACTGTTGCCATGAATTCTGTAGTCAGTTTTATTTGTTTATTAATAAAGTCACGGATAATAATTCCAGCATCGCAAATATCTTTTCTAAATCTACCTCTTTACATTAATATTTGCAGTATTCAGTTACCAAGGAAAAGTAGTTCTGCAGCACTTTCTATCTGGTATGAGAATTAAAGTGTATATTTGATTAATAGTTTTGGAAATAGTTTAAATATTTATCTAGCAAAATGGGCAAGTGGAGATGAATGTTCCCTTGCATAAGATCAGGTGTGGTCTTTCCAGGGAACCCAACATGTATAGAGAAGTCAAAAGGGAAAATGGAGATATAGGTCATCAAACTAAAATTTTTCTGTGAGATTTTCATAGAATCATAGAATCATTTAGGTTAGAAATGGCCCTTGAAGTCATCAAGTCCATCTGTTAATCTAGCACTGCCAAGTCTACCATTTTGTCACAAATGATTACCATTCTTCCTTAAGCCAACCCCAAACAGCTGGCATTTTTAAAAACAGAATTGGGCATATTTCCCTGTGTGGAAAAAATAAAAAGATACTTCAAGATTTTGTCCTGATTTGATATCAGGATGAAATGTTTTTCAGTAATGGAATTTCCTTTGTGATCAAAACACTGGTTGTCTCTTAACATTTTTTAGAAATCTCTTAAAACGATATATGCAAGCAAATACTGCTGAACTAAATTTCATCTGTGCTGTTTACACCAGCAGGAAACTCAGCCCATGTTCTCCATACCCCCATATACCACAGTCTAGAGGTAGAAGAACATAGCTTTAATACAGTGTTCAATTTCAGTGTTATTAGCCAGAAGAGGAATTTTCTCAGATCACAGAGTTATATCTTAAGGAATATTTCCAATAGACTCTTGGTTTTAATCTGCATTCTGCTTATGTTCCCTTTCTTTGCACAACTCCGACTCTGAACACTACTCTGACACACGCACTGGTTGTTAATACTTTGATATCTAATTCCTTACAAATCTACTATTTGTTTTATTATGTGCAAGAACTTTGGGATCTTTGGATGAGAAGAACTCTTGGATTGTGGTATAATTGTGGTAAAAAAACCTGTTACTAATTCAACAATATTCTGACTGGAAATGAATCATAATATTGAGTAATCGAAACTCTGAACTTATTAAAAAAGACTGACTTACACTGAATGCATGGACCTGCAGCATGGTCCAGGAAAGCAAATTGTAGCAGTGTTAGGCCTGCTACAAATAAGGCTAGTATACAGAAAGCATTATTCTGTATTTCTTGTACTCTCACCAAGATATATATTTTTTTCTATTGTCTTTTCTCTATCTAAAAATATTTTCACACACTGTAAGAAACACTGTACTGAAATAAAAGAATAGTTTGCACTTTAGGCCTTGAAATTCTGTCAGTGGGCTAGTTTGCTGGAGAAATGCATCCTAATTTCTCTGCAGCACAAAGCTGACTTTAAAAGCTAGTGACTTTTATGTACTAGGGATAGTTTGAGAAAATACAACCAAATAAAGACAATATGAGAGTGGATGAGAGCCAAATGGGTTCTGCAATCAACTGTCCAAGGGAATGTGAAATGGACTTACTATACCCTTTTGCAATAAAAAGGAAGAGTTGATATAAAAATTTGCCATTTTTCTTGGAATAAATTTTCAGGATTCCATTAACTTATTTTTGGTTCATCAGAATAATAATTATTCAATGCTGGCTCATCACTGATAAATAAAAACATTTTAAGAGTACCAATAGGAGTTAGTGATAGATTTGCCTAGAGACAGTGTCAAAGGCCTGGGACAATTACAGTAAAAATACCCAGCTCCTGTTTCACCTTTATTTTCTTCAATGTTTAACTAGAATTGTAGTTCTGGTCTCCAGTCTGATCCTGAATTCATCCATGAAAAAACATTCCTTTCCTTGAAAGATTTTCTGCCTGCAGTGAATAAGTGGAAGACAATGTTGAGTACTCACAGAAAATTCATGTCCTGAAGCGCAAAAAGAGCTATATCGTGGCTCTTTGTGTTTTCAAAGACATGCAGTAAGAGTATATTTAACTACTTTTGACATGACACCATTGTAAGTTCCATCATAAATAGGAAAGACCTATTGTCATCAATATATGTAGACACAAATAATAACTATCCACCGAGTGAAATTAGCTGCTTTTCAGTTGACTTATCAAGCCCTGGTTTTTCTCAGGTTTAAAGTAGATTTGTATGTCCATGAGTGATTAAAGAAGACATGCTTGTGTAAGCTAAATTCTTTAGTAATAAAGCACAACATTTTGCTTTTCATTTTAAAGTTATGTTTCAACTTCCATTATTTGAGGAATTCCAAAGAGCTTTGAAAGTATGATGTTAGATGATGAGGCAAATGTGCTCGGGTATAGTTTTAACAGATTTTCTGCAATCCCAGCAAGTTCCTGAAGCCACTGATATATTCTGAATTTGGAGTCCTTCACTCTGTTTTTTACTATATGGATATGCATATTTATGTCTGTATATTACTATACATATATATACATGCATGCATATATTTGAATATACGTGTATATATGGGTGTGTCTGTAGTCATACATGTCTGTGTGTATACATACACACACTGGGTGATGCAGTTGCTGAGCCACTCTCCATAATATTTGAGAAGTCATGGCAGTCAGGTGAAGTCCCTAGTGACTGGAAAAAGGGTTGACATCGTGTCCATCTTTAAAAAGGACAAAAGAGAAGACCCTGGGAGCTACTGACCTGTCAGCCTCACTTCTGTGCCTGGATCATGGAACAGATTCTCCTACAAGAAATGCTAAGGCATGTGGAGGCCAGGGAGGTAGTCCTAGGTAGTCAGCATAGATTTACCGGAGGCAAGTCCTGCCTGACCAAACTAGTGGCCTTCTATAATGAAGTGACTGCATCAGTCAACAAGGGAAGACCTATGGATGTTGTTTATCTGGACTTCTGCAAGGTCTTTGACATGGTCCCCCATAACATCCTAATCTCTAAATTGGGGAATTATGGGTTCAATGGGGGGACTGTTCAGTGGATAAAGAACTAGCTGGCTGATTGCATCCAGAGAGTGATGGTCAATGGCCTGATGTCCAGATGGAGGGTGGTGATGAGTAGTGTCCCTCAGGGGTCTGTGCTGGGACCAGTGTTGTTTAATATCTTCCTTAATGATATTGATAGTGGCATTGAGTGCACCCTCAGCAAGTTTGTGGATGATACCAAGCTGGGAGGTGCAGCTGATATGCCAGAGGTATGGGATGCCATCCAGAGGAACTGGATAAGCTAGAAAGGAGGGCCAGGTGAATCGCAGAATGCCACAGAATGTTAGGAGCTGGAAGGGACCTCCAAGTGAAAGTTATGAGGTTCAATGAGGTCAAATGCAGGGTCCTGCATCTGAGCTGGGGTAACCAGCACTATCAGTATAGTCTGGGCGAGGGTTTACTGGAGAGCAGTCCTGGGGAAAGGGACTTGGGAGTGCTGGTGGATGAAAAACTGGACATGAGTTGCCACTGTGCAATCGCGGCTCAGAAGGCTAATTGCATCCTGGGCTGCATCAAAAGAACTGTGGCCAGCAGAGGTGATCCTGCCGCTCTACTCTGCCCTGGTGAGACCTCACCTGGAACACTGCATCCAGCTCTGGAGCCCCCAGCACAAAAAGGATGTAAACATATCGGAGTGAGTCCTGAGGAGGGCCACTAAAATGATCAAGGATTGGAGCACCTCTCGTATGAAAACAGGCTGAGAGAGTTGGGGCTGTTCAGCCTGCAGAAGAGGAGGCTCTGGGGGGACCTTATAGTGACCTTCCAGTACATGAAGGGGCCTACATGAAGGTGTGGGAAGGTCTATTCAAAAGGGTTTGTAATGATAGGACAAGGTGTAGTGGCTTTAAACTAGGAAAGAATAGATTTAGACTCAATATTGGAAAAAAAATCTTTAATATAAGAGTAATAGATCATGGGAATGGATTGTCCAGAGAGGTAGTGGAGGCCTCAATGCTGGAGTCATTCAAGGTCAGCCATGACAGGGCACTGGGTGACTTGACCTAGGTAGAGATGTCCCTGCTTGTGTGGGGAGGTTGGACCAGATGACCTCTAGAGGTCCCTTCCAACCTAAAACATTCTATGGTTCTATGATATATACACATGTATGCGTCTCTGTGTGTATATGTATGTATCTGTCTATTTCTGTTTTCTGTTACTCCAGGAGGAATACTTCCAACTTTAACTGCTGGCCTCGCATTTAGAAACCTTCTCTGTATATAGCAGGAACAATTGGAAAGGATCTTCAGAGAAAAGTCCCAGAGGGAAAGTGAGGGAGAAAAATTTGAGAGACTTTACTAGTGGAGTTATAGAGAAAACAGCAACATATCCATTGGTAGTGTGCTGACTTAATGTAAGATGCAACTTAGGAAAGAGAGAGAGAAAGAGAAACACTCAGTTATGTGAAAGCTGTCTTGGTCCTTTCTGTGTTTCTAATTGCATGCTTACTCACTTTTAATTTTCTCTGCTGGTTTCTCCATTTCCCTATGGTTCCTCTAGCTCTCAGTGGCTGTGCTCAAACACTTCCATTTGTGTTTCCCACAGTATTCAGGAGCATGGAAGGTACCACTGAGTCCAACTTCTACTTGCAACACTCAGGAAATCACTACTCTACAGTTCACATAGATTGTGATCTGCTTAGGTTAAGGAGGTGCCTAATAAAGTGGAAAACTGATAAATAGCCAAGTTAAAAATAGTCTGATGGTGATCTGACCAGGATATTAATGTCAGGAAAATGTGATATAATATCTTGCTATAGGTAGGTTTTCAGTGGAATATGAAGATACTTGAGTGTTTGTGACTACTATGAATTACTCTTACATTCTCCTGTTAGCATCTGGCAGAACAGACTGAAAGATTAAGATCAGGTAGTAAGAGTTATTTTATTAATTTTGCTCAAGCCAATATTGACACGTTACAACCAGAATTGAGATAGACCTTCAAAATGTTCAGTGTAATCTGTAAAAAGCTTTTGACACCTCTGCAGTTCATAAAGTATTGAAACTAGAAACATTATTATGCCATAAAGAATTTTAAATGACTGGTGCTCAGGCTTTTACCAAAAGTTATGCTTTGCCTTGTCACTGGTCAAATTCTTTCTGGAAATTAGATTAATTAAAAATGACATGTAAAATAGGCTTAGCCCCCTTTTTAAATGTTTTCAAAACAGTCCTGAAATAACAGCTTATCATGTACACCTCTTTCCTGTGTATGAAGTCATCTTATTTTCAAAAGCCAGGATAGACCTTAATAAATGCTTGCTCCTGTTAATAAATAGCACATGTTCTTTTATGCATGTGCTCAGTATGTGAAAAGAGTTTGCACCTCTTTTTTGATAGAAAGTTACAAATGTCTGGTAGAAAATTTAAGGCAGTAAATTAAGATTTTTTCAGAAACATCTGAAAACTCTTAAGAATAATACTTAGCACTTATATAAACATTTATCTGTCTTCTAGTCACTATGTAAGCATTGACATTTGTTTTTCTTGCCTTTTTTTAATGGATCAAAATTAATAAATTTATCAGATTACAGTAATCTGTGTTAAAATTAATCATTGTAAAATGAAGTACTTCAAAGACAGAAAAATACCAGCAGGAGAAATGCCTGTTTGGATGGATGCATTAAGGTACAATTTGAGAAAGTAGAATTACCATAAAATCCAAGGAAGTCATTAGCTTACAGCAGGCTTTTGCTTATATCCATTATCCCCAGGTTTTGAAATGTGCCAGCCAGTAATGGAAAGCAAGCCACACTGATTTGGTTCGGTGTGTTAAAATATGCAAACTTCTTTCTTTCTTTTTAGAAAGCTTGTGGTTTGTGAAAGCTTTTAGGACATTGAATTCCTCTTTATTATGTTTTAATTTTGTGGACGTGCATGGGCCTTAAAAAATGAGAAAATAAAATGTGCTTTCAGGCCAGAAGGAAGCACAAAAGGCTATTAATCTGAATATAAAATGAAGTGATTTGTTTTCTAGAACCTGAATGTTGTTTTTTTTTTTTCACTTCAAACGTTTTTATTGGCATCCCATGAGAACAGTTGGAATGGCCCATCACTTAAACCTATGTTATTATTCTTGATGGGGCTAAATGTTGTACAAATATTTACTACACTATAAAGCATTACATTTCCTCTAAACTAGCAAAATCTGATTCTTAACACAACCACTGCATTCTAAGGCATGAGCTTAGTAACCTTTGGAGTTTTTCCTTAAAAGTTTAACTGAAAGAAAAATATGAAGTTTGCAATTGATAAGCACTGAATTTTATTTCTATAAAGGTTATTGAAGAAAAACTGCACTCTTTCTTGCCCAGTTTTCTGAATAGCTGAAAAGAAAAACATTCAAGCAGAAACTGTTGTGAAATATATCTCATTTAGGACTAGATCCATATGGTGCAATGGGCTAGATCTGGCCCATAGAATATTTCCATTTGACATGTCACCTTTTTCAGACAAAATGGGAAGTACACATGGCAGAAAAGTTATTATAGTAGTACTGTAAAAGACTACATTTAATAAGAAACCCGTAACTGCTTTCTATTGGAAGACTCAAAGCCAGTCCTTTGACTTGGTTAAGTTGACGTGCATGTTGTGGTAAGAAATTATTTATCAGTAATAGTAAAACTGTTCAGAAAAAAATACAGCCCTCTTTTTTCCTTCACTAGTGGCTTGTAAGGCACAGGAAAACTTCTACACTTCTGAGATGGTGAATACTTTGTTTTGCTGTTCACAGAATCTCTGCAAACAAGACAGCATTTGGGAGACTCTTTCCATTCTTGATATTGATAACTTCTATTAAGAATAGGAAGTACATAGGTTCATAACTCCCATTGTAATGATTATGGGAGTTTTACAAACAAGTTAGAAATATAGCTTCATGGCTGTGCATCTTCCATGCTTCTCATGTATGGAAATTTCTTTGTGGTTGTAACAGTAAAAGTACAGTAATTGAATACTGCATAAGGTGGTCAAACACTCAAGCTCTCTATATTTACCTGTTTCTTCCCATACCTGGTAGCACTGGGACTTAAATAAATAGTATGTTTCTGTGCAAAATTTGGAATTAACATCAAGTCACGAATAAAAAATTATACCATATTTCAATGTTGTCACTAAAACAGCATCTTTTTTAGTACTGGGGAAAAAAAAAAAAAAGTCGTTATTTACATTAATTGATTTTTGATTTGAAAAAAATGTGTAGTATCACATTTGTTGTGTGATAATGTGTAATGAAACGTACATATATTTGTAACTAGACATTCATGCGTTTTGTACATATAAAACTGGCTGGTCACTAGCAACAGTATCTACAGTTAAGACTCCCAAAAGCACTTCCATATTTAAGATCTTCAAGTATGTTAGGTAAGAAGTGATACTGAAAGTGTCCTGTGCCCTAATGACTGTATATTGGAAGAGTTCTCTGAGGCTAAATAGTTCTCTGTTAAACAATTGCCAAAGGATGCCAAATTAATTTTGCTTCAGTAACTCTTTCTTGCGTGCTTCTAAACAGAAGAAAAGACAGGGAGCCTAGAACTTGAATATAATTTCATGATAGATCTGCAGCTATTTTGTGTCAATTTATGAAAGAATAAAGATGTATCAGCTTTATATTCTTTTAATTTGAGGACAAACCTGAAGTCTAATGGTGGTATTTTTTGTTTTTTGAGGGGAAGATCTTTTTTAGGACGTTTTGTTCAATTAAAAACATGACCACAACTGAACATAGACATGAGATATATCTTTGTGTTTCACTTTTGGTTCCATTAATATTTCCCCTTAACTTCAGTGGTCTAATCAGTGAGGCACAATCACATTTATTACTTCTTACCTTGGTGTAAAATTTTAGTCAAAAGTTTTGTGTGTTATGCAAGTCTATAGAGAAAAAAGTTTGCCATAGAACCTCCTTGTTGAGTTGCTGCGTTCAAAATCTAACCTCTTACTTTAAATACATCACATTTTGCTGCAATTAAAACACACAAAGAAACAAACCAGGTTTTTAACTTCCTCATCCCTTCTAGAGTTCTCTCAATATATTAAAATAGTATAACTGGTCCCTTGTGCATAAATATATACCAAAAACTTCTACATTTAAGTTGAAATATATATGTTAACTTTTGGGATTACTCCTTATGGACAAACTGATAATTTCTCTTTAGGCTGTCTCACTGCACATCCCAGAAATTTAATAGTGTTCATTAAGATCTCCCTCTTTTGCCTTTTTTTTGTTTTCAGAAGATTAGTCAGCATTCTATCTGTCCCTACATTGTGTTAGCCTTCTAACCTACAGGGGTTCATACAAATGCATAGAGAATTATTTCTAGTATCTTGCCAATATGTTCTCATCCTTTGCAGAATGAGTTATTTTTCTATCTGGCATTTTTTTTTTAAGGCAACAGGATGGAGTATAGGAAGCAGAAAGAAAAATATTATTTCTTGCTGTCTAGTTTCTATAGTTTCTTCCTTGTGCTTTTACACTTTGCATACCTTTTAGTGAATCCCAGATATGGAAATTATACATTATACTTCTATGTTGCCCTTGTACATTTGTTCTTCTCTTCCTTGCTATCTGTGTCAGTTAGGGACAGTAACTCATTGCATACTGAAATTCATCCAGTGGTCTGCAACTGTTACTTGTCTGCTTTACACAGCTATGACTTAGAGGCCAATGCTTTTTGTTTTGTAGATGTTTTATTATAATTTTTGATCCTAGCTTTCTCTTTATTCTTTACTTATCTACAGTGATGTCAGAAACAGAGACCAGATTTAATAAGCAAGTTTTTTTCCATCCTCAATCTCTGGTGCAAGTCCTTCAACTTCTAACAACAGGAAAAAAATCTATATAGATGGCTTTTGTAATACCAGAAAAAAAAAATTATCTTATTTTAGTTTATCTTATTTAAATATTATAGGAGGATAGAAGCCTGGCTATTTGTTTGTTTTTAAATGAAATGTTAATCTGTGTCAGATAACTTCCAAAACATTTTAGTTTGATTCAGCACCTTACTCACTATTTGTCTTGACTTCAGTGGATTTGTTTGTAGATTTTAAAATACTATGCGCAGCATTAAAAGTGTTCTTTTGAAACTGATGTTGAAGTCAATTCACAGATGCTCTGTTGAACTGCAAACAAATCATTAGTTTGCTGGCAGGGAAGCTGTACTTCAGTGCTGGCACTTCATGATGATGGACAAACACCTGTACTTGCATCTTGGAATCTCATAGCTCCTTCATCTTCCCTTAAACGTCATCCTCCTTGTCCCTGGTCACATTAAACATCCTGTATCTTTTGTGTCAGATGAGTTTTATTGAGAAATTCAATATATTCAGTCCCCTGTCCAACCTTATGAGCTGAAAATACCTATAACTGGGGAAAGAAGGCTATTACTTTTGAAAGAAAAGCTTGTTGGATTTATTATCCCATTCCAGATTGGTCAAATTCTGCCTTAAATTAAATCATCTCTTTGGGCCAAATCAGAAGTGTTAATTCCCTTTTAATATCCTCCATTCATGGGACAAAATTCAGAATTCAAGTCAGAATTCAAGTAAAGTCAGAGTCCATGGAGCTGGGGATTCAATCTATTGCTGGGTTAGGCTGAGGCTGTATCATCAAGGTCTTACATATAAGCATACTCTTACAGTGCTTATACATTGAAGACTAAGGAGGGGGGAGGGTACAGTGAGTTTGAAGTAGTATGGGAATATCAGGGAGTTATTTTGGTTCTTTGAAGGTTGTGGACTATTTTCACACTGTGGAGTCTTAAGATATAACTTTTTCCAAAATTATCAGCAATAATAAAATATTAAGCGTCATTCCTATAATATTCTGAGCTTCTCAGCAATATTCGCCTTCACCATGCAGAATAATAAGTGATTTCAAATTGCTTTGCACACTTTGACAGGTGGAATATGGCTTCACTTCGTCTATGTGACAAACTACTTATAAGTCTCACATTGTGTCATACAGCCTTGGAAAAGTTTAGAAATAACGTGCAGCTAAAACATTGAGAATAGAATGACCTGCTGTTAGTGGAGACATAAATTGACAAGATTTGGAAATCTATATTGCATACTAGAGCTGTCAAGTTTTTTAAACTACTATCAGTAAGAGTGATGGTTTATCATTGTTGTGGTTTGAGGCTTAGAATGGGGGCGTGACCTTCCAGCAATTGGGAGGACCCCGGGTGGGGGTGTCCCCTTCCGACACACACTCTGACAAGAGGCAGGAAGTGGGTGCTAACTTCACTCCTGCCCTGCAGCTCGGAGAGGGAAGTTGTCCTTGCACTCCGTGGGACCTTGGAACCATTTCTGAGGGGTTTGTATATTTTATTTTTTGTATTTTCCCCTAATCTTTGTATATATTATTTTCCTTACCTCCCTTTTTCATTTTCTATTCCTTGTTAAACAATAGACTTCCTTTTTTTTCCAAAGTGTCTGTCTCTCTCTCTCGGGGGGGGGGAGAGGCGAGTACATAGTTCTGTTCCGTGTGGGTCCTGCCCTGAACCCCTTTTTACACGGAACCAGGACAATCATGGTTTATCGTTCCTGTTTTTTTTTTTACTTTTGTCTGCTCTTTCACTTCTGTGTATCCTGATACCATTGCAGTTAAAACAATGAAAGTTCCTTGATAGCAATCAGTAAGAAAGTAAAACCAATTTTAAACCTCAAACAAAATGTAGCTAATCCTATGTATTTGGAATATATTCAGTAATGACTGCATATTTATAAGTTATCATCAGGAAAGATGACCTGCCTTTCTTTTTGTCCTGATTGTAGCAACATAAGAGTTAATGCACAAATATGCATTTTTTTTTTCTTGAAATTCCTAAGAAAACTTATTTTTCATCCAGTACTTTTTATTTCTGCCAACAACCCTTACTATCTGGAAAATATCTTATACGGTCCAACTTCACCTCACGAAACTTTAAGAAGAAACTTCGGATATTGGCCTCTTTGAAGTTTTTGTTGTTCAAGGAGGATGACATTTCCTCAAATCACAATGGCTTAATATCAAAGTTCCAAATTTTGAATAGTGGAGCTATTTGTTGCTTTGAAAAGATGAGATTTCTTTAGTTTTGTTTTCTGTTTTTAAATATATTGTACAAATGACAGGGATGAAATGTTTATGAGAATTAAAAATAAAGCTAGAGAAACCAGTCTTTCTAAATGAAAAAATACATTTTTAGGAAAAAAAAAAAAGTGTTTTTATTATTCTTTACATGAAATTATGTAAGCATGATCCCAGTCTTCTGTATCACCATTGCTTTCTGCTCACATGCACACTAACATAGTAGGGCCATGAATGCTATACACCTGACATTTATGTAAAAAAGCCTTTGGATAATCTTCAAAAATGTAGATGTGGACAAAACATGATGTTTTAGAAAATAAAATAATCACACAACCTAAAGACACTGTAATAATACATGAAAACAAAGTTTTGCATCATTTCAACTCAGCAGTGCAACAACTTCCTGCTTACACCTTTAGAAATGAAAAGTTCTGATCTCTCCTTCCGTATTTGGGCAAGAGTCGTAGGCCTCAAACCACACTGTAATTGATGGAAGGACCTACCGCAGTATGAAATACATTTTAATTGCAAACATATTTTTTCTTATTATTCCCTAATTCATATACATGTCTAAAATGTGAAAAACATAAGAATAAAAAAATAAGGAATTTTCAGTTGGTAATACTAATTTTTACTTCGCCTTTTTAATGGATTGTAATAATAAAAAAATGGTTATTATATATTCAAATTCAGAACTGCACTTATGGCTAGGAGTTTGCAGGATTTGCTACATTTCTACATGTGCAGTCCTCTGAATTATGTCTCTGGTTTTCTATATGCAACTTACCAGTATGTTCTGTTCTGTGCAGTCTTGGGAACTTGTGCACATGGAGAAGCTAATTTGCTCTTCTGTTTTATTAGGAGCTGCCACTTAAAGAACATACAGGAGCTCCTCCACCCTCCCCTTCCAGACCATGAGGTTTGGGAGGGCTTTAATTGGACTTCAGTCTGATATTGCCACTCTGCACAGCAAATTTAGTACAACTTTTGTTTTTTGGAGTCCCCTGCTGAATTATTTCTGAATGTATTACAATGGTTGTTGTGAAGTATTCTTTTTCAGTTATTCTGTTCCTGATAACTTCAGTGGCAGCCAATTTAAATGGATCTTAAAAATTTCAGTGCTCACTATATTTGCCATTAGGAATGTAGACTTCTGGAAGAGATCGACTGCCTTTTAGGTCAATTTGCTATGTTTAAAAATGTAGCTTTCTTTGTGGAACTTGAACACATAAAATCTCTTGAATACCAGAATCAAAACGTTTTTCTTATGATGTGTCAGTTTTTTTGTAGATAACTGAGCCAGGGTACTGCTTTAGCATTTGGGTTACTATGTACCATCTCTTCCCAATGTAGAGCACAGTGTTTTTGTTGCAGACCTCTGTGAGTTAGGCCCTAAACTTGATTCTTTCCCATCCCAAACTAGTGTCCTAATCTTCAGGATATAGTGTGTGAGCATGCTTTCTCTCTCAGATTTCCCAACAAAAGCTTTGTGGAAACAGACATGTCTCTGAAAAAATGCATTGGCTTGGATGAAACAGCATATTTCAATGAAATTTCATTTAGTTGAGAAAGTTCCGCCCCTCTCTAATTACAAGCCTCTGTTATAAACTGATTATGGCTTTGCCAAACATTCACGGGTTGGGCTGAAACTTTCCATGACTGTTCTCTGCCTTAGGCTGAACATTTTGATGTCAAAGGTTTAACCATTTCGTAGGTCATAGAAACAGGGTCTCTTCTGTCACTGTGGAAGTAACACTCTGGTACCTCTAGTATTTGGAGGAGGAACTTCAACTTTAACAAGGATCACTGAAGATGTCTTTTGCAGTTCTCATGGAAATTCTTTCAACTTTAGCCTCTGATGATCCCTATCTGGCAGTAGGGCAGAAGAACTTGTAGTAAGATTTGTTGATAACCTTCTTTTGTTGCTTCATCCCTAATCATACTCTGCCTCCACAGAACTGCCCCATGCATCAACTCAGCTAAATGCCCCCTGCTCTGAGGCTGAACACAGAGGATGATGCATTGCCCCATTGTCCTGGGAGTAGGTCAGAGCTGATGTACAGAGCAGTTAGGACTGCCATCACCCCCCTTCACTGAGTGCTACAGAAAGAAATTCCTCTTTAAAATTCTGAAATTAGAGATTCAGTTCAAATTGAGCTATAGCAGCTTACGGACTAGGGATTCTCCAGAGGGTCATTGCTGCCTCAGTATAGCACTGTCTCAGAGAAAGAGCCTTTTTTTTCTCCCTTCTTTGATTTCTGCCATGAGCAAAACTTTGTGCCTTTCATGTGAGCTTATTACATCCACATCTGTACTGTAGGTACTGATACTGTGAGATTATAGCATGCATGGTGCAACAGGCTGATTTTTATCTTCTGCCCCCTACACTCTATCCATTAAGATTACGAAGGAGGTTGATGAGGAAGTATCTGATATTTAAAATTACTCCTGAGTTCAAAGAAAAAAAGCTACTGATGCGTCTTCGATTTTTTTCATAACAAACAAGTGACTTTCATTTATAATCACATGATCAGAAAGCTACATTCAGTAAAATGTTTAATTGAGTATTTGCTTCTGACATGAACAATATGATTAACTCACATAAAGTGAAAGAACATGAAGATTCCCCTGGGACACTGCTTTACCAATATAAAGCCTAATCTACCTGTTTAGCGTGTTATGTTTTAGTGTGCCATCCTCCAGTCTGGACTTTGATGAATCCACCTACTGAAGGCAGTGTTTCACTTGCAGCTCTGAAAGCCTTACAAATGAGCCCCCAGCTGCTCATTTCCAAAAACCACAATAAAACCTTTCTGAGATAATAACTCATAAAATGTGTTATGCTAGCCTCAGAAATAAGCTATTTTTTTCACTTGCTGTGCCCACTCATTTCAGCTTTACAAAACATCTTTTCTTCTACTTCACACAGAGTGGCCTCATACAGTTATGTCATGAGCCCATGTAGGAGAAATCCCTGTCAGTGTCATCCCACACAGCTGGTGGAGGCTTCTCAGGGCTCCATTTGCACTAGGATTCTGATAGATTGGCCTTTCATGTGAAGGAAATTGCAGGATGCAGCTGCCTCCAGCAGACAAGGTTGGGGCTGGAAGAGATTTGTCAGAAGGGGATGGGACCCATGATGATCTGCTACTGCATCATGCCTGTGTGCATTAAAGACTGGCTTGAGGTAAGAGAGATGGTTTTACTATTGTGCCTGCAGTTTCATACAGCAGCTATACAGAACGGTATGGTACTTACAGAAAATTCTGACTGATTTGTATACTGGTTTCAAAATGAGTTAACAAACAAACACAGCTCTTTGCTAAAATAAATATATTTAATTCAATCGTATTAAATCTCTCTTGGCTGTTACATTGTACCACTTGATAACCTCACCACTTCCTGAAAATTCTTCCATTACTGTTATGAGAAGAAAAAGAGAATCACTTTTGTAAGAATACTTGAGCTGAAACTGAAATTAGAGCTAATATGGCATTTTCCTCATATGATACCATATATTTCCTGATATGGATTTTTTCCTCCCTGAACATGTAGTATCTGTAAAATTGTATTTTTATGTACAAAAATTTAAATTTTATTATTGTTTTCTGTTATCCAGTGGGAAACTTGAAAGAAGACATTTGAACCATTTGGACTGACTGAACTGAAAGTGACTCAGTCTGACATTAATCTACATCTCCTCACTGTGTTATACTATATGACAAAAGCTAAGAATAAAAGTTTAAACTATTTTCCCCTGTGGAATAGTTTTACTTTCTTTGAGAGGTTTCACATCCTAAAATACACCTGCAGACATCAGAGAGAAGGCTCATGTCAAGGGGCATGCCTCTGGACAGTGACAAATGTGAGGGGTTTGTAGTGTTCAAGCATCTTTTCCTCTGTGCAGAGTGGCTCTGTAAGCAAGATGAGTACAACCTGGGAACACCAAGCAACAGTTTATTGGGTGATGTGCAGAGCAGACAGCTGAGCTGTTCAGCTGCTATGCTGAGTGCTAACATGCTCAGCTCCCTCATAAGACACTGATTAGATGGAGTGGCAGGCAGGCTGGATGGCTGATCCATTCAGCAGAGGCAGTAAGTTGCTGTTTTTCATCCCCTTCCTTTTTCTATTTATTTATTTTTAATATTTTTTTTTGTGTGTGTGTGTTCTTGAGGTTTTATACTTTTTCATGCCAGCATTTCTCCTCTTGAATCTGTAAGCTGCTAACGATCATTTCAACAACTATTCTCTGTCTAGGTTTTCACTTTGCTTACCTTGCACAGCTTTAGTTCATGTATGTCCTTGTACCTTAACCACAATTTTCTCAGTATAATTGTGCCAAAATCACACAGCTGTGCTGTACCAGACTAGGCCCTGGATTACAAACTGCTATGAGTGGGCATAATTCACCCAAAGTACACTTCCCATGAAACAATGTGATAAACCAGATAGTTTCTGAGTTAAAGTAGTCACAAAAGTTTCAGGCATACAAAACAATTTAACCATCTGTCCTGGTTTTGAATGAAAAAGTTACACTACCTCTTGCAGAATGAAGGTTCAGATTTTTCGTTTACCTCTGTTTAAAACAGTATGAAAAATTTGTGATTTGTTACCTCTTAAGATTTTACAGATCATCATGCAGAACAATAAAATGTGTGTAATTGCTCTCACAACTGAAACATTTTCATGTTGTAATTATAGACAGATCTCCTTTAAAAGGTGGCCCTGTATGACCAAGCAAGAGTCAATTGAAGAGCAGTCTGTCCCAATGAGCATGAAGTCTGCCAAAAATACCAGGAGGCCTGTATGGATGAAAAAGCAGCTCCTGACAAAATTCAAAGATAAGAAGGAAGTGTAGAGAAGGTGGAAGCAGAGACAGGTATCCTGGGAGGAATACAGCGATACTGTCTGAACCTGCAGAGCCAGGGTTCTGAAAGGCAAAGCTCAACTGGGGTTGAACGTGGTGAGGAACGTCAAAGGCAGTCAGAAGAGACATGGGTGACAGAAGGAAGGTTGGTGAATATGATTCCGCTGCTGAATAAGGCTGACCTGTTGACACAGGACATGGAAAAGTCTGAGGTACTGAATGTCTTCTTTACATCAGTCTTTACTAGCAAAACTGACCTTCATGAATCACAGGCCCAGAGACCAGGGGGACAATCTGGAGGAGGGAAAACTTACCCTTGGTGGAAGATGATCAGGTCACGGAGTACTTAAGGAAACTGGACATAAGTCCATGGGCCCTGGTGGGAGGTACCCACAAGTATGGAGGGACTTAGATGATGCCATCATGAGACTGCTCTTGGTAGCCTTTGAATGATCTTGTTGGCTGTGAGAGAAACCCAAGGACTGGAGGAAAGTAAATGTCACTTCTGTCTTCATGAAGGGCAAGATGGAGGAACATAAGGTTGGTTAGCCTTGCCTGAATCTCTGGGAAAGAAATGGAGCAATTAATCACAGAATCACAGAATGTTAGGGGTTGGAAGGGACCTCTGGAGATCATCGAATCCACCCCCCCTGCCAGAGCAGGACCATCTAGTCTAGGGCAGGTCACACAGCAATGCATCCAGGTGGGTCTTAAAAGTCTCCAAGGAAGGAGACTAAACAACCTCCCTGGCGGAGCTTGTTGCAGTGCTCTGTAACCATTAATCCTGGAAACCATTTCCAGGCACATGCAAGACAAAAAAGTCATCAAGAGTGGTCATTATGGATTGACCAAAGGGATGTCATGCTTGACAAATCTGATAACCATCTATGACGAAATGCCTGGCATGGTATTTTCTCCTTGCTTTTGTCCTCCATTTCCATTTCCTTTCCATATATAAACATTTTTCTTGTTCACTGTATCCCCTGAATCACTTGTTTTCCTACTTTCTCTCCCAATTACCTATGTCCCTCCAAAGCAAAGTTAATCCTTTGTACCATAGTCTTCATTTTTTCCCACAGCATTGGAATACTCATCCAATATATTCCTTGGCATTTGTATAACAAATGGAGACTTCTTGCTCATTCAGATTTGTTCCTACTAATCATTCCTTTCAGCAGTCTTTCTACAATAAATCCAGAAAAAAAAAAAAAAACAAACAATAAAAGCCGCTTAAATCTTTGTACTTTGATTTTAATGTTGTACTTTGTACAATCTACCCTCCAGAAAAGACTTCTAACACTCTCACTGTTGAGTGTCTGGTCTTCTTTGCTTTCTCTCATTTTTTTTTTTTTCCTATTCTATGGCCATTAAAGGACTCTCACCCTACATCAACACAAAAAAACAGTGCCAAATGACACGCCAGATTTTATGTCCATACAATGTAATGCTTTCACCAAAACAGCATAGATCTAAACTTGTTTAAAAGGTCAACAGTTTGGATTTAGATGTCCTTACGTAGACACGTTGTCCCTTATGTCCCACCTGAGGTAACTAATGCATAGTGCTACATTATTCCAAGGAAATGTAACAGCGAACATAATAGAAACATACAAATCTGGAGATAGTCTTACATAAAATGCAGCACTGAAATAATTAATTGATACTTCATCCTTGGCCAAATAAAACACTCAAAAGTAAATATATACCTCTGCCTTTTAATTTATTTATTTTTTTTTTTTTAAGCAATCAGAACCATGAAATAATCCAGGTTGGCAAGGATCTCTGGATCTCTGGATCTCTGAATCTCTATCATCCAAATCCCCACTCAAAGCAAGACCAACTACATCTGCTGGGATAAAAAGGACAAAGTTCACTTAATATGTTGACATATTGCTCATCATCTTAAGTATATGCAAAAGTGTGAACATTAAAACAGTTTTAATACATGCTCTAGGTTCAAAGCCTATTGAAGGCCAGTTAGGCTGTTTCTGTTTTACTAATAGAAACAGAGCAAGGACACAGATTTTGTGCATATCTGACCATACAGTCTGAGCTTTTAACATTTTTGACCACTTATCCAAGATTCTACTTTTTAATTCACTCCCATTTGTATCCAAGCAGAGAGATTGTCCTTGAGGAAGGACAGAGAAAGAAGATGCAGCACCACAAAGCAATGACTACCAGCTCTTGATCACTAAGAAAAAGGAAGGGCTAGAAAGGGCTGCATTGTCTTCTTACTCTGCAAAGAAAGTGTTCTTATTCTAAATCTTTCAAGGAGTTACTGGCTAGTACACTCAAAGGTCCATGTACGGCTCTTACACATTTGTTGTTTCTGACTGCAAAATCATGCCTATGATTTAGATACATGACAACATCTCTTTTGCTTGGGTAATATTCATCATCTCCTAAATTATACAGGTTTTATCAAAATATGAGTTCTCAGTCTTTGAACCTTTTTGTCTTTACAACTACAGGAATGCTGGTAGTTTGTATATATTCTCTTCATTTATAGTGTTTCCAGCTTCTTTCCAGCATGTCACTTCATGAGGAAATTGTTTCCTGCATTTACCATGGAAATGCTTTTTGAAGTGAGCATTACAATCTTCTCTGTTCATTTCACTTATGCAATCCTGATATTGTTTCCCATTAGATGAGATAACTAGCTAGACTAATCCTGGGATATTGAATAGCAAATGGTCTGAAACACCCTTTATCCAAGAGGAATGTCTACAGCTTCAATTTGCAATTTGATTTTTCATTTCTACTCAAAACCAGTACTTGTATTTTTTTACCTGTGGAAACCTTTATCTTGTGCATTTTCATCCTATGCATCCCATGCAAAAGTCCCTGGGGATTTGTGAGTATTTGCCACGGATATATGAGTTACACAGGCTGATAACAAACTGATATGCAGATGCGTCAGAGACACAAAAGGCAATTGGTTTTCATAGTTATATTTTGCAAAGTCTTGAAATGGTGATGTGGCTGTCACAGATGAAAAGAATAGTATAGCCATAGTGACTGGTTTATTCCAAGAAAGTATGTTCTTTTTTTTTTTTTTTAACTTTTATTTAGGCTTTTCCTACTTTGTATATTATAATCATCTCATGAAGGAATTTTATCAAATCCATTAAATCGAGGGAGAGTTTGCTTAAATGTAAATAACAGTGTTGATTTCTAAAATATTTAGTCTAAGCCGATGACATGAGTGACAACTGTACAGTATTTCTCTCTGAACCACAAAATTTTTGGTAGTTACATGAAAGTTAGAGTGAAAAATTTTCTTCTCTGTTGAAAATAGGTGCTATTTTGACTTGATCTGTTACCTCTTACAAATGAAAAATATTCATGTCTGCCTCAGTTGTCAACGTTTATTTGGTTCTCTTCTTTTACAAAACTATTCAATAAAAAAAGCTATTTAAACTTTTACAGTAATACAGATCTATTTTTTTTTTTACTGTGTGAGATAACTTTTCACTCAGTAAGAAGGAGCTTTCTTAGAAATGTCCGCATTTTGTTTCACTTTTGTAAGTAAGAGGAATTTACATGTCTTTATATAGATCATTTACATTTCTCTGCACACTGTTATACAATATTTAAAATATACTGGAATATTCCTGACACCTTAATCAATTATATTTAAACAAAGTGGTTAATATTTTCTTGTGCAAGACAGGCTGAAATTCATTAAGCAATGACTAACATTTATTTATTCTTTAAGTTAAACAACAAATGAAGGAAAATAAAACTTATTGAATGTTTGTACAAACTTGAAGATTTAATGCAGTATTAAGAAATATACTTTAAAGCTTCCAAAAGGTATCTGTGGTAAAGGGCAAGATTAATTCTAACATCAACAAGGCCACGTGTTCATGCCACTGTCAATGTCTTTGGTAGCATCTCCTTCTGCACAGGGGTAGTTCCTATGCCCGTCTTTGAAGTGCAGGTGGTCTCAGATGCTGAGGTGTAGTAACTGGTTGCACATTCACCAGTGTAAGCACGTGGCATCTTTGATGCAGGATCTGTACACTGAAGTGCAGTTTTGAGTGTTTGAGCCTGGGGGAAAGATTGAGCTGTGTTCATGTTTTTTAGGCATCCATAGCTGGATTTCTCCAGACTTTGGCTCCTGACTTAATAGTCCTGAGATGTGCTAGCACAGTGTTCCTCTGACAGCACAAACAACTGTACCAGTGGTGTTTTCTCACAGAATTGCTATGATTGGAAAGGATCTTTAAGATCATTGAGTCCAACCATTATCTAACTCTACCTGGCCACTTCTACACCATATCCCTGAGCACCCTATTTAGATGGCTTTTGAATACATCCAGGGATAGTGATTCAACCACTTCCCTGGGAAGCCTGTTCCAGTCCTTGATAACTCTTTTGGTGTAGAAGTTTTTCCTAATGTCTAATCTAAACCTCTCCTGGCATAACTTAATACCATTTCCTCTTGTCCTGTCAGTTGTGGCATGTAAGAAGAGCCCAACACCTGCTTCCCTACATGGAGGTGGATTGACATCTCTGCAATGATACAATCCCATTTCATTGTGAAAACTACACAGTCCCTAGAAATTCCCAGGAGTTGCCTAAACCTTATCCAGTTGTAGAACGACTGTGAGCTGCTAATGTGATATATGCCTTTAAAAAAAAAGTCCAAGGATATTAACTGCTTTATCAGACTCAAGGAAATGTTCCAGCAACCACGAGGAATCATTGGTGCTGTTGAATGAAGCATTAGTGACAGAATCTGGTCACTGATGTTGAAGGAAAATGACTTCATACTGCACTGGGTGCAGAGAAGGGTGAAGTGGAGGATGAGAGGAATGCGTAGGGTCTAAGAAATAGCTATGTTTTGTAGAGAAATAATGTGCAGAAATCTTGATGGTGCCTCTTAGCCTCTGCACCACACGGGGCTGTTGTGTTACTGCTGCCTGCAGTATGACAAAAAACTACACAGATCAGACAGGAGAATCCTTATTGTACTTTTGCTCTGGACTCCACATGTGCTGCAAGGCAGGGAGAGGACACGTTAGAAAGCAGTTCACTGGAAAAAGACTTTAGGGTACTAGTAAATGAGGAGCTGGACAGGAGCCACCAATGTGCAGCAGCAGCCCAGAAGGCCAGTTGAATCCTGGGCTGCATCAAAAGAAGCATGGCCAGCAGATGGAGAGAGGTGCCCCTGCCACTCTGCCCTGGTGAGACCTCACCTGGAGTACTGTGTCCAGCTCTGGAGCCCCCAGCACAAGAAGGACGTGGAGCTGTTGGAATGTGTTCAGCAGAGAGACACAAAAATGATCCGAGGGCTGGGCAGCTCTCCTGTGAGGACAGGCTGAGGGCGTTGGGGCTGTTCAGCCTGGAGAAGAGGAGGCTTTGGAGGGACCTTATAACAGCCTTCCAGTACCTGAAAGGGGCCTACAAGAAAGCAGGGGAGGGACTATTCACAAGGGTTTGGAGTGACAGGACGAGGGGTAATGGCTTTAAGCTAGAAAAGGGTAGATTCAGATTAGATGTTAGGAAAAAGTTCTTCAGTATGAGGGTGTTAGATCCCTGGAACAGGTTGCCCAGAGAGGTGGTGGAGGCCCCATCCATCCCTGGGGACATTCAAAGTCAGGCTAAATGAAGCTTTGAATAGCTTAATCTAGTTGGAGATGTCCCTGCTTGTTGTGGGAGTGTTGGACTACATGACCTTTGGAGGTCCTTCCAGCCCAAACAGTCTATGATTTTATGCAAGAGAGTCCAACCTGTCCCTGTCATGTAGGGTGGACAAAGCTGGGGAAGATACATATTTGCTAGTATCAGAGAAGTAGTATAAGAGCATTTTTAACCACAAGCCAGTACTGGTGGAAAGCAAAAAGGGACGATAAAGAAAATTTGGGGTGGACATTCAGAAGAGTTTTTTTTAAACAGAGATGTGAACTCTTGGGACAATGTGGGTGAAAGTGGCATCTAACTTGTTTTTAAACTTAATTCTTGTAATTTATTCAAGTGATTTTGCATCTTGGTGCCTGGGTATGTCTTAATGTTTAATCAAATTTACTTCCCTACTTGGACTGTGGAGATAAATTATTTTTATCCTTAACAACAATTTACGTTACCTACTTGACAACAAGAGGTAGTTATACAGTTTTATGATCATTTTCTTTCTGTTATGGGAATAGATAGATATTTGACACCTAGCAGTGACCATGTTCTTTTCCATCAAGAAGAAAACCAGGTTATGGCACCCCTATGTTGCCACTACCAAGAAAAAAAAAGAAGAAAAAAAGAAAAAAATCTGGAGTTTCTGTAATATTTTTATAGTACTGTTTTCTGCTTCTTTTTCTGGTAATTGGCAACAAGAATTTCAGAGAAAGAGTATGACAGAGACAGTGGAATTAATTATGTTCTGAGAGGACAGAAAGGGAAAAAATTTTCCAGGGCAACTCTCCTGTATGTAAGGTTAGAAAAACAAAGATACTGAAATGAAGCTTACATAAAATAAATGTGACTGAATCACACAGCAGGAAATAGAGGGAGAAGGTGTTAATCTTCTGGGAAACTTTGGTAGCTCTTTCAGCCTCTTAGAGTTTTTATTTTTAAATTTTATTTGGTAGTGGGAGTGATTTGGTGGATCATAAAAACACAGATAAATTCCTCTGGAGGGATATTTTTATATATCTACATATTTTCAGTTTTTGTTAGAACTTTGTTTAATAATAACTAAGCTAATCTAGGATGTTTGCATTGCATTCCAGTCTTAACAATTTAAGAAAAGAGTCTCTTTTTTTTATTATTATTAGGATTTATTCTACACATCCTGTTTATACTTCCTTTTGGATGAATTTCATCAAGATAGCCATATTATCTATTGTAATCCTCTCTTATTTTCTGACATTCTTACAAAGCACTTTACTAGACCTTGACAAGTCTGGTGTAAGAACAGTTAAGTTCACTACAGCCATCCTTCTTCCTATGTGAAATAAGAACCTTTCTCTTTGACATAAATCAGCATGTCCACACTATAAGTCAAAGCAGTTTCTTTTAGGAATACTACTTTTTCTGAATAGTTTTCAAATGGCTCTACTGACATTTCCAGGTCACCTACCACACTAGTGTTTATATATTCCTTAAAGCTTCCACATCAGCTCTGAGAACCTACTTTAGCCAGCTGTGAAGTTTTTCTGAGCTATCACCTGAAGTAGCCTGATTCTCTCCGTTGATTACAGAGGACTAAGCATTGTGCTGGGCATCCTAGGAGCCTGTGATCTCCCCAAAATTCTCTTTGTACATGTCGCCTGCAGAACTGCATGCAGGATAGACTGTGGGAAACAGTTTGTCCCAGGCCATGTTGGAACATTTTCTGTTTTTACGAGACAGTAAATAAATTGAGGGACAAGTATATTTATTTAAGCACAGATTCATAGAGATTTGGGTCATGATTTCTCTCTGATACCAGTTGGTATCACCCTGTACCGTGGGGTAGTCTGACCACATGTAGCAGGACTCTTGATGCAAGTTACTGCTCTCTGTGCTAAGGATAGCACCGTGGATAAATGTTTCTCAGGACCAGATCCTGGCACTCCACATCTGACACTTTAGTCTGTTTCAGCTGTAACCAAAACACTCTCTGAAGGTATCCAGTTCTTTTCACTGATTACAGACTAGCTTTTATGAAAGCTAAAATTAGGTGAGCCCTAGCCATTCTGCATAATTAGATTCATGGTCACAGTAGTATTCTCCATGGGATAAGCTGTAGTTTTGTATGAAAAGAGTATCAGAACCAGCCATTTTGCTGAGATATTTCTGTCAGTGGCCCAGTTTGGCCAGTGATCATATCACACACATCACTTGTCCATAACATACCTCTTTCATGAATTAAAACAGGGACATCAAACACTGGAGAAGCAAGTCTCACCTGGCACTGTAGTGGTACAAGAAGATGTATTTCCACATTGAACTTGTGGAAATAAATTGCATGGCTTCGCTGTTATTTTTATAATGATTAAAATATTTGAGGATGTTTCTATTTACATTAAGCACAGAGACAAGAGGGAGGAAGAAAGGACTGGAGAAGAGCTTGTGGTGTTCTATTGCAGTAACAATTGTCAAATTTATGGAATTCTCTTTAGGGTGAAAATTCCTATCTTTTTTATGTCAGCTTCTCTGAAAATCAGATGTCAACTTTAGTGATTGGTGCACATTGTCTTATTTCAAAGTCCTTGTGAGCATGAAGAGGAATTACAACATTCATAACTTCCATTTTTGTGGCTTATAAAGATAGCTACTTTATTTTTGCTATTAAAAGCTGAGTTATGAACATGAATAAGAAATCCTCTCAAGAGTAATTATAGGAACAGAAGATTAATCTGTCAGGTTTCTACAAATGTAACTATTCTCAAATGAAAGCAGTTAAACACAGTGGACTGATGAGGGTGGTGCAGCATAATTCCACATGAATCCTTAGGTCACTGTTGGTTTACACTGGACAAAGATCTTTTCCTTCTGATTTTCTTTTTCCATGCTTATTTTCCTTTGCCTTTTTATAATTCATCATTAACTGGTTAAAATTAATCAAATTCTCTGATGCCCAAACATAAGCTGTCCTCAGTGTGAATAAAAAGCGTAGGACCTCCTTGATGGGCTTTTAAACTTTGCAAGAGCCCAGGTAGTTCTCAGGCAGGTCACAGGAAACCATGATTTAAATTGGGACATTAGCTTTTTGTATGGCTTATGATGGCCTTTTGATCAAAGGTTAATTTTTCCCTTTTGAATATTTTATAACCTTCATAGCATTTGAAAATAAAGTGATGTAATTACCCAGTTGCCAAGAGTATTGATCTAGTGCTGACAGAGTGATAATGACATGGGCTGAAAACTTAAAAGCCAGTCAGACTGCTGTATTCATCCAAGCCTCCTTTTAAGACAGCTCTTTGCCCCCTGCTATTATCTCGTAGAGCAATATTGTACTGATACCACAAGTTACTGTGTAATAGCAATCGTGGCTTCCAGTACATCTACCATGTAGTTACCACACACTTAACACAAAATAGCGCGTTTTATTTTGTGGTAATCCAGTAAGAGAATCACACTGCCAGACTGTGCAGAAAAACAGTGCTGCATATCGGAGGCAGAGAATGTCTGGTGCTTTTTTGTGGGAAAAATGCTATCTGGTAAGACTGTGATAGTCCCCGAAAACTGTTCTTTTCTTCTTCTGCAGCTTTATGTGGCTATCTCTGCTGTATTTTGACCTGTTAGCTACCACAGACATGGACAAAACTCCCAATATCAAATTTACAGTAGGTAATACACTGGCTCTCCACAAGTTGCAGGGGAATATTATATAATGCTAGTTAATCCGTAAGTAAAAAAAGCATTAATTCAACAGCCAGCTCTCTATGGCTGGAAAGATTGGGTGGATCTGCATCTGTTTTTTGTGTATTTATTCCAATCCCACTGTTTTAGTGGACAGAGGGACTTTTTATAAAGGGACTTTCACTGTCAGCTTCTTCTCTTGGGCCCAGTGGTGGTCTTCTGCATTTGAGAGCTAAGCAAGTGAGACTTAGCAGAGTAAGCAGAGTCTGAAAGTTATATGAATATGTATTTTAATTTAGAAACAAATATTTTTAAGGTGTGTTTTAAGTGCTGTATGGAGTGCTTTAAGAGAATAGATCTTGATGATCTGAGGACTTTATGGAGGTGAAGAACCAGATGAGAGGCATCATGTGTACTTTTCACCAGGCCATGATGCTGCAGTTCCTTTTACACAGCTCAAAGCATTCAGTGATCCAGTTCACTGTAAGTGTAATACATGCTTGAGTTGTAATGTTTCTCTCTACAATTAATAAGAAGCAGCTGTTCCAATGAAAAATTACATATTTTCCTTCAACTAGAAAATTAAAATATTTTTAATTTTATAACACAGCAGTAGAGATCTTCCCTAAAATGCTGGGTTTTGAGATACAGGCTTTCCTGGGCCAAATACTGAGTTTCTCTAGTAGGAAGCATTTGGCCTACAGTGAAGTACAACTCACCTTTCAGGAAGATCATGGGGTTTCATGGGATAGCAGAGGATAAGTGTGGGCTCTTTCCATGCAGCTCATTTCACTTCACAGGAGACCCTGTCAGCTACTTGAGGTTACAGTGATTTCATCAATACCAGGATGTGAGGATTATCAGCTGCCACTTCATCTTCTAACCATAACAACGAAATTGCTTAACATCAGTGTTTTTCACTTTTTACAAACGTGTTGTACTCTGTCCTGGCTATAGACAGTGAAGTCAAGAGGATTTTGTGTCTGTATTGGAGAGTAGATTTAGATCCACTGTTCTAAAGTAAACTGATAGCTTCAATTATTAAATGCAAGTACTTGGCCAGGCTTCAGTGCAGGACGCCATTAAAGTTTCTGAGATCCTTTTTATTTTGGTTACCAAAGCTTGTTTCCAAGAACCAGTGTCTAAATCCTGTTAAAGCAGGACTTTCCATCATTTTCCATTAAAGAAAAAAGTCTGGATTGGGCAGTATTACCACCACACTCAGACTTCTGCCAAAGCCTCTGCTTGGACTGCACAGCTGACTTTAAGATGTTTGAAAAGCAACTCTGGTATATCTGAAATCCCTCCCTTTTCGAGCAAGGCTCATATTTCTTTTGGAAATGGACCAAGAGAACCATTGAATATGAAACATTAGCATGTAGGACCAGCTTTATAAAAATTGCTTGCATGCCTTAAATGGGGCTTATTAGGATATAAGACTCCAAAGTAAATCAGAATTACTCACCCCCTTTCCCAACTGCCCATCTCAAATCACGATGCTTCCTTCATTAAGCTGACAATTTCTGTGCTGCATGTTTGAACTTAGCAGAGGATGGTGAGGAGGAGCCTGTCTGGGTGGGCATCCTCTGGGCATCCCTTGCTCACAGTGACAGTGTCCAACACAAAATGCAGTCACCACTGACAATTTTTTAAAACTTGGTGCCTGGAGGATTGGTTCCTTATCATCTGCTCCTGCCCTGTGCCTAAAACAAGGAGCAAGATATGGGAAGTGATCATTCTGATATTCTCTTCAGCCAGAGGGTGTTCACCACCACTTCTCCCACCCCAAGATCACTGTTTTGGTCCCTGCCCTGATGGCCAAGTTGCAGGATGGCTCTTCCTTTCTCACAGGTTTGGGCCATGGAGCAAAAAAGGGGAGATGACATCATGGGGCACGCTGTGACAAAGGATGTGTCCATCCTCTGTTCTAGCCCCAGTCGCCCTACGTTAGGAGACCTGCATTGATGGACTAGACAACTCCAACCACAGTTAGCACCAAAATATGGAAATTAAACCAGACATACACAATGTTAAGAAGCAGCAAAGTGGTTAAAACCAGTTTTGAAACCTCACTGGGAAACTTAATATAGATGACCGGGCTCATGGCTTGCAGGGTTGTACACTTCACTGGATGGGCAGGCTTGGAGAGTGGTTGTGAATAGAGTTAAATCCAGCTGGTGGCTAGTCACAACTGGTGTTTCCCAGGGCTCAGTATGGGGATCTTTTGTCTTTAATACCTTTATCAATTACCTGAATGAGGAGATGGAGGGCATCCTCAGTAAATTTGCGAGTGACACCAAGTTGGACAGATGTTTCAACACAACAGGCCGTGCTGAAATTTTGTCCTTATCTATCTTATAGGCCCCCTTTAAGTATTGAAAAGCTGCAATAAAGTCTCCCTGGAGTCTCCTCTCCTCTCCTCTCCTCTCCTCCCCATGCTGAACAATCCAGACACTCTCAATCTTTTTTCACAGGAAAGGTGTTCTAGCCCTCTAAGGTGTGTTTTTTTTTTTGGGTCCCTCCTCTGGACCCACTCCAACAGGCCCATGTCTTTCTTGTGCTGAGGGCTCCAGAGCTGGACATAGTACTCCAAGTGGATTCTTTATCTTATTGGTTATTGTTGCATTAGTTGAAATGTGCACTAACAATAGACCTATGAAAGCAGAGGGAATCTTTTTTTAAATTATGCATTTGGAAGGTTTAGCTGCTCTTTTTTTTTCTTTCATAATGCTTCCCTTTTAGTACCAAGATCACTCTTACAATGCCCTTAATGCAACATAAACTTAGACCTTCATTTTCTATTGAGACTTCTGAGTCAAATGATTTGCCTTTCAAGAGTGTGAGATATTCAGCAAACTGCCCTGGGATTTGTGAACACTTAGGATCTTTGAAGAATTGCTTATCCTGAATGAGGAATTAAAAGCTTAGTTTAAGGCACTTTTACTTTTTTTTCTTCTAAAGCATGGCCCAAGGCTTTCAGTGTGTGGAGCAGATGTCCTAAAGAGTATTTTTTTATTCACATTACTCAGTTATAGCTAAATTTTGCTGTCAAGCTACAAAGAAACTCATGAATTTCCTGTGTCAGCTGTATGTAAACTTGGCTAGTTAGGAAATATTCACACCTTCAGAGTACAGCATGTGTTGTTAAAAGATCTCTATTAAAATCTTCAGTTTATTAAACTGACAAATGGTAGGAAACTTTCAGACCTCAGAAGCTATGATATCATTTCATTTTAAAATAACCCCACCAGAATCTCACATTTCTTAGTGTGAAAGTAACTAAAACTGTGCATGTGTCATTGCAGGCAGCGCCTCAGGTTTGGTCATCATTAGCTGTGACTCTTGTGTTTAAATCAGAGCCTTCACGGTCTGTGAATTAAAAAAAAAAGAGAACCTGAAACCTTCCATTTATAATTGCCATGGATTAACCTTTACTCATGAGTTTCAGATGTTATATCCTTTCATAGACATTAGATAATGAAGAGACAACTTCTGAAAAAGTTTCTCATCTTGGCCCTGCAGTGGTGACACTTTACACAGTGCACATACATATTGCTTAAATGTTTTAAACATTGTCAAATTAATACATATCTCTAGCCAGATATCTTAGTGCTCCTTATACAATTGCAATTTTATTGCTTAGGTCATTCCACTCTTGTTTTAATTCAGTAAAAGCTCCTATGCCATCCCTGCAGCTCTAGCTTAGGGCTCCCATTCTGCCGTGCATTAGCAAAGAGACTAGGTTTAGCTTCTTTTTTCCCTCTGCTTTCCCACAGTCAGTGTCAAGTGCCTTGACCAGTGTTGTGGTCTGGTGGGTAGGAGAGGGGAGGCTCAGGGTACTTCCAGCAGGGTGCTCATAGTAAGGCAAGCAGGTCGGCGCAGGGCATTTTGCGTAGTGGTGGAAGAAATCCACATGAGCAGCACCTTGTTTCACAGGAGCACCTTTCATCACCTTAAGTCAGCCAACCCCCAGGATCACCTGGCATTGCTTTTTGCAATGCCAGGAGAGGTAAGGGCGTCTGTTGTAGAATATTCCATGATGGAGGGTCGGAGAGTTGTTCTGATATGCTCTGCCCTTTGGGATCCCATGAGATACATCGAGAAATCTTGGACTTGATGCAGCAGGGCTTTTATGTTGTGCTACAGAACAATTCAGACTGTCTGTAAACCCTGTCTATTGAGGACAGAGGTTAAGCATCACATCTTTGAATACAATTTGGAGTTGTTTGTTGGAGACTAATATGAAAAAGAAACTTTTTGGGAAGTGCCAAGTTGAAACACTTTAGCCAAGGAAAATGATTCATTACTTTTGAAAATGTCTCCCCATGTTTTTTAGCCAAACTATGTGGGCAGCATGACCCAAACTTAGGAAATAACTTTGTCATCAAAGTCCTCCAGAATTTTTCTAGTTTTGAACTTTTATTGCAAAAATATATTTGCCTAACTCACTTTCTCTACAAAAAGAAATAATCCTTCCTACACACATGAAAGGTCTCAGTGATGCTAAATTATAAATATCACAGGCAGAGTGTAAAACATAGACTAGAACAGGTTGTTGAACTCATATTTCTGAATTACGTAAATTAGGGAGCATGGGGCGTCACCTCTTTAAGGCTGTGAAACATTCTCCTAATTTAATCCAATCTGATCTAATCTAATCTAATCTATGAAGCTTTTACTCATGAATATCATGGAATATGCATGGATTTTCATATCAAAGAAAAGTGAAGTAAAAATAACATCCCAGTGGATTCAGAGGCTACCTTAGTGTGTCCAGCAGCAACATGAACACATATCAAACGTGGAGTCAATCTGAGAGCTAGTACATTGCCTGACAAACTTTCTAAAGAGCTAGGTGTTGTGCTTGGAAAATATCTTCTATTGCTTAGCTTTACTCATTTACTTTCTAAAGAGGAGAAGAACTGGAATAAAGAGTTTAATTTTTTTTTTTTTTTTCATCAGGGAAAAAAGCTGAGTATTTTAAAGAAAACAGTAACATTCAGGCCCTTCCCATGATTAAATACTTAATTCCAGTGTTAAACATCAGAGGAAATGAAGTACAAAATGAGGTATGAAATGAAGGAAAGAAGAAATTTTTTTTTTTTTTTTGTGCTGTATATGGTTTTGGCAGGATTTGTTTGCTTTCACAAATAAGTATGCAATTTATGTTTGTTTATATGTTGAGATGCCTATGTTTCCTTATAAGTAGGTGTATCTCTAGTAGCTGTTCACAAAGGTAGCTGCAGCCACTCTTTGAAAATATCTTGCTCCTTGTAACTATTTGATCCTGTAATTGTCTATAAAAGCTTGGATGCAGTGCTAATGCTGGGAATATTTTATTACTCACCAAGGAGCACTTGTGGCTATGTTTTGATAGCCAGATTTGTGGTTCTGGAAAAGTTCATGGATTCCAGGAGGACATCAGTGCAATAATATTATTGTATCTTTTTTAGTGAAAAAGAGGAAAATAATAGAGACAAGTGAAACAAGTGAAATGTCCATAGGTAATAATTATCAATAATAAAAGAATATCTCTGGGATAAAAGTTACAGTATAAAACAGTGAGCGTCAGTTTGAATTTACTTTCACCAGCTGAAGGTATATGACTCACATGTTGAAACAGCAATAAGCATGATTGTTTTTAACTCTAGAACACCCCCCAGTTTATAACATCAGCATCATATTTTTCTTCTGTTTTGCAATGCTGCAGGCAGTCCACCTATTCTGGATAAGAAACAGAGTTGAACACAGTCATATTCTGTAATGAGAGACAGATTTAAAGAAACATCTCTTCATTTTGTCACCGTAGATTTCATGCTGAATTCTCAGCTCTGGACTTCTGCAAAGTGATGGTCAGCTTTGAAAGCATTTAAAGAAGTCCATGTACAAGTCCACAGGACCCAAGAAGATCCATCTGTGGATCCTGAAAGAACTGGTGGATGGAGTTGCTAAGCTGCTTTCCATCATATTTGAAAAGTCATGCTCATGTGGTGAAGTTCCCAGGTATCAGAAAAGAGGAAACAAACCCCTAATTTTCAAAAAGGGCAAAAAGGAAGACCCAGGAAACTACAGGCCACTCAGTCTCACTCCTGTGCCTGGGAAGATCATGAAGCAGATCCTTCTGAAAGCTCTGCTAAGGCACATGGAAAATGAGGAGGTGTTGCATGTGATGGTGGATAAATTTTATAAGAGATGAATCCCCATGTGTTCTAGCTGGTCATCAGAGATTAGAGGGGCTGAGGGCTGCTGGACTTACTCCTCATAGATATGCCAACTATTGCCATGACTATAAGTCCAGCACCAGATATATGAACAGCCTGTCTACTGTAGGTCTGGCCACATTCAAAAGAAGCAGTTGAATGCATGAATTGCACGGTTCATTCCTATGGAACAGATACAGATTCTTTAGGATTCCCAGAGATAAACACACTAAGCTGCAGAATAGCTATATAACTCTAAAACGCAATTGCAATCAGAAGCCCAGTTTCCCAGGAGAGCCCTAGGAGGAGTCAAGGTCACGAATCTCGCCAAAAGGTGTCCTTTCTGGGGAGGGCAGGACAAACTTGTTGCTCAGTCCCTGTGATCTGAAGTCAAATTCTCACCACCAGGTTGTGTCTGAAACAGGAATAATCTTTATACTTTGTTATCTACTATTGTGAAAAGTGTGGTGGTCAAACTGATCAAGGCATTTTTTCCCTTGTGATCGGCCTTTAGCACAAAACATTTATAACTTTCTTGGTACCTTCTGTGAGAAGCCGAAAACTGCTGGATTGAGGAGGAGAATGGGATAAGTGTAAGAACAAGGTCACACAGCCCTTTCTCTTCTCCACATTCCTCCTCAACGCCAGGACAACACAGACCACTGGATCTTCACTCATCCTCCGTGTCTATTCTAGTTGCCAGATGTTTAACAGCAATATTGAGCTTTGCAGTTTTCAACATTTTTCTGCTTCCATCTGGAGGTAATTGGTGGCAAACAACATGGCTTCACCAAAGGCAACTCGTACCTCACAAACTTGGTGGCCTTTTACAATGGAGTTACAATGTTAGTGGATAAGGGAAGAGCAACTGATGTAATTTACCTGGATTTGTGGAAAGTGTTCAACACTGTCCCACGTGACATCCCGGTCTCTAAATTGGGAAGACATGAACTTGATGGAGGGACCCCTTGTGGATAAGGAATTGGCTGGATGGTTGCACTGGAAGACTTGCAGTCAATGTCTCCATGTCCAAGTAGAGGCCAGTGATGAGTGGTATTCCTCAGGGATCCATGCTAGGACCGGTTCTGTTCAACTTCTTTGTTGGTGACATAGTGAAATGTTGAGGTCTGAACCCCAAGCCCCGAATTAAGGTTGACATATGGGTGATTCCCACAGCCCTTCATCAAGAGGTGGTGAGTTTGCCTTATAGCTTCCCCCCAGGGTGCGGCCGGCCCTGCAGGGAGAGCCATAAGGGAAATGAGCCTCAGGGGTCCCGCACTGAGTTGACAAAGGTCAGGTGTCTGCCTGGGAATAAAAGTTGGGACCACTTGCAGGAAGGGAGGAGTGTCTGTCTGTGAAGTGGATGCACTTCACAGAGGCTCCTGGTTGAGGAAGGGCCTCCTGACTCTCCTGGAAATGGGCCCTGGTCAGCTTTGCAAGCATGGGCTAGGAGGGTGAGAGCTGGCCATGTGGCCACCTTTGTCTTATGTGTTTAACCTCTTGACCTGGCTGTTTTCCATTCCATCTGTGGGAAGCCTTGGTTCTTTGTTTATTCTGCCTATTGTTGGTTGGGCAATGTCGTTGTTGAGGGTGATGTCATTTGCATGTGAGCTGATTGGCTTGTTTGTACCCCCAGCAATTGTTCAGATTCTTTTCTATACTCAATACAGTCCATTTACTGGTTTACCTTCCTGCTGGCTGTGTCATTCCTGTTAGGCTTAGTCATTGGCAAAGCACATGGACAGTGGAATTGAGTGCACCCTCAGCAATTTTGTGGACAACACCAAGCTGTGTGGTGTGGTTGACACTGTGGGGGGAAGGGATGCCATCCAGAGGGACCTTGACAGGTTGGAGAGATAGGCCTGTGTGAACCTCATGAAGTTCAACAAGTCCAAGTGCAAAGTCCTGTGCATGGAGTGGGGCAATCTCAAGTACAAAGACAGGCTGTCAGAGTATGGATTGAGAGTAGTCCTGAGGAGAAAGACTTGGGAGTGCTCTCTGATGAAAAGCTCAAAATGAGCCAATAATGTGCAAGTACAGCCCATAAAGCCAACTGCATCCTGGGCTGCATTGAAAGAAACATGTCTAGAGGGTTGAGGAAGGTGATTCTCTCCCTCTACTCTGCTCTTGTGATACCCCACATGGAATACTTCATCCAAGTCTGAGCTTCCAGAGGTCAGACCAGGTCCAGAAGAGGGCCACGAAGATGTTCAGAGGGCTGGAACACCTCTGCTCTGAGGACAGGCTGAGAGAGTTTGGGTTGTTCAGCCTGGAGAATAGAAAGCTTCAGGGACACTTTATTGTGGCCTTCCAGTATCTGAAAGGGGCCTAAAAGAAAGCTGGGGAGGGACTTTTTGCAAGGTCTTGTAGCAATAGAATGAGCAGTAATGGCTTCAATCTGGAAGAGGGTAGATTCAGATTAGAAATTAAGGAGCTCTTCACCATGAGGATGGTGAGACCGTGGAACAGGTTGCCCAGGGAAGTTGTGGGTGCCCCCTCCCTGAATGTGTTCAAGACAAGGTTGGACGGAGCTTTGAGCAACCTGGTCTAGTGGGAAGCATCCCTGCACATGTCACGGGGGTGTGGAACTAGATGAACTTTAAGGTCCCTTCCAACCCAACCCATTCTACGATTCTATGGAGGAAAAAAAAAAAAATTCACACTTTCACTGCACTTGACAAATATTGGAACATGTTCTAAAAGTCTGGTTTATTTACCATTCAGGCATCTTACATATCAGAATAATTTACTTTACTCAGAATATAATAAAATTATTTATGAACTTTCTTTTGAAATTTTCGATCTATTTTTTCCAGGACATTAATTCTTAATATATGTTGTTATAGAATGAAATGATAGTGAAAATGTAGGAAGCAATCTCTGGAGAGGGGAGAGGAATGCAGACCCTGTTAGGATTTTTTGAGGTATGTGGTGCAGGCTGTCACAGAGTTCCAGCTTTAGATTCATACTACTTTGCTGCATGTTTCCTACTTGGATGTAGCCTGCATGTTTTACACTTCTCTCATTACACCCTTTTATATTTAATGCTCTTTAAATTGCTTAAGACCACAGTAACAAATCCTTCATTCACACCCAATTTATGGATCTTCTTTTCTATCCCAATTTGTACACTGCTTTCATCACTATGGTACTTGAATGATTCCCAGGTGATATATTTAACAACCATTATGAGTATTTATCCCCTTAAAAGGAGGATATGTGTGTAGCACACAGTGATTGTTTTATTTAAATTATAGGTAATGTGTGCCATTTATCATGAGAAAAGGTACATTTTTCTCATATGTATGACAAAAAAATGAACATAACTGTGATGTATGGTATCACGCTTGGAAACAGGTTGACAGAAGATGTTTCCTCTTCTGATGGAAGAGATTTCTAATGGCTCATTTGCACCAAACTTTCTTTTAATGTCTTTAATAGCTTTCAAATTAATAGGACATAGTGCCATGGGCAGCTCTACACAGTCTTTTCCCATACTGCCCATATTTTAAGCCAGTTGATGGCAAATTGATTTTAGTCCTGCCATTGTGCTTCCTACCGAGACCTGGGAGAGTGGAAGGTTAGGTTAGTAAGGTTCAGAATCACACTATTAAGAGGTACTACTGTTGACTCTTAAAATGTATCTATATTCCAATACATTTACATTGATTTGTTCAAGCTAATGATCTATGACTAAGTCAAATTAGGCATTATCAAGGATGTTACACCACGCATTACAGTTTGATATGTGACAACTGTTGATAGTCATTGAGAAACAAGACTATGATTATTTCTCAGGCAAAAGGAGGCTAGAGCACTCAAGTAGTTATGTGATCATTACTATATTACTACTATAGTAGTCTGTGAGATTCAGACTGTGAAGCTCTGACTAGTGGTCATATGAAGGCAAATTAAAATATTCAGTGAATGCAGACCTTTTCCCAAGGTTATACATGTGTCTGCTCCAAATCTATTTGTACGTCCACATTCAATTTTTCAAGGCTCAAACACTCTGGGCAATAAGTACTGGCATCTGGATGTCCATCTCATATGCAAATGTCCATTTTCTTGCTATTCTGTGACTAATGAAAATTGAAGAAAAAATTCATAATATATGTTCTTTACTAAGCCAAGCTTCTGATTTTATTACTATTCTCTCCTAATCCTTTTGTGAACACTAAATATATTTTGCTTAAGCAAATCAGTTTTTAAAAGAAATGATGGTAAAATATGGATTTTATTTGCTTGTTTTTTTAATCTTTGTTCAAGTCTTTAGTATATAACCATGATCATCGAATTGTCATCTAAACATCTAATTGTCAACCTTTGTTTATAGGAAAGCATTTTATGTAATTCCTCAATGAAATGTGCAACTTCACGTCTTTTTATAAGCTGTTAGGACAACTATAAAATTATTTACTTGTTTATAATTTCCTGTTTAAACTAGATATCTTTTTATATTTTCCTGACCATATATTTGTTTTGGAAGTTCAGTATATTTGTCACTTGTTATACTGTAGAATGAGACACTGACAAACTTATCTTACAAATTAAATTACTTATAATCTCTGTAGTGTAGAACATCTATACTCAGGCTTTTGTGGGATCACTCTGGACCACTTCCCAATTTTCCCAGTGTCTCCACCTTGCACATTGCAGTCTGGATGGGTCCAGTACTAGCAGTGGCAGCTCTTCCCAGGCCACTATTACATGTGAGGAGGAGTGTTTCTGCTTACTGCTGATGAAGGGTAAAGAGTAGATGGAATTATCACATGGACAAGACCTGCCATGGAAGGGGTATTTGGACCACATATTTGCATGTGTATAAATCCTACAAAGATTGGGATAGTAATCTAATTCTAAAGCAGATCTCTTTAGAGAAGCTGGACAAAGCTTTTTCTTAGTATAATTCACCACATGGCTGCACCATGCAATAGAGAGCACTGAGAATCTCCCCCAGCTGGGGCTGGCCATGCTAAGTCCTTGACAGGGCAGTGGCATTGCCTAGGACAGCATCTTGACATGATGCTGCACTACATCATGTGCAGTTCACAGCCAGGAGAGAAAGACAGAGAGAACGCTGACTCTGTGTGGGAGGAGGAGTCTCAACCTACATTTTTAACATCAGTGCAAGTTTTGGCACTTTTCTTCTAGTACTTTAGCAAACATAACATACTTGAAATGATTATGAAGACTGAAAGGAATGTGTCCCTTTCCACAGCAGGCTCAAAACCTGCTGGATAACATCTCTGCTACTCTTTCAGCAGGCATATGCACTCCTTTGTGTTTCAAAGCCCCTGTCCCAAAAGTTTAGTCCTTATTTTTGTCCTTCTAATGCAGTTGTGTGAATCCAGGGCAAGAGCTAGGAAGAACACACAAAAAAAGTGCTTTTACTTTTTGTTGTTTTGCAAAGTTTTCAGAGCTTATGCAAAAATCCCCAGTTGCAAGTGTTATGTTTCCTCCTAAGCATACTCATTCTTCTTGTAATGAGAGCAGCTGCTGCAAAAAGATCTTTGTCTCACCTGTCAGTATGTCTGACAGAACATGGGAGATGCACCATGGAGTCACTGGCACCCTAGGAAGAAACAGCTGCCCTTGCAGAACAGCCAAAGCACTTTTCTCCACAGCATTTTTTTTCTCTCTGCCCCCACCTCTGCTCTGTCTCTCCTAGTGTCTACTCAGATTTTAAAGGACTGGAGGACCTTAAATCTTGCTGTTCAAACCCACCATGTGCAACTAGAAAACTACTTTCAAAGTCCTCAGGTAGGACAATTTACCCTTATTGGATGCACAAGTAGTTGAAAGGAAACTGAGAGGACAAATACAGGTGTTTTTGAAGTATTAGGCCTGTGGGTGGACAGTGGAAGGACTGATGGATTTGTGAGAAAGGAATAGTGTGAGTATTGTGGATTCCTGAGACTGGAGAAAAAGTAAATTACCAAGGAGTTGTCACATTTGTTGCCAAGGTGCTTCTGGTTTGGTAACCACTTCCACTCTCTGCTTCCACAGATGAAAGTGATGGCAGTCAAGCAGCTGTTCCAGGCCTCAGCAGGAGATTGTGCAACAGTACTGATATGTTCACTTTCACCAGCTCTGCTGTCATTGCTTCCTTTCAACAAATATATATAGTGATTTTGACTGTAAGACATATTTCAATATAGCGTGCATTCCATGGACTTTAAGGAAATCTCAAAATGTACCTTTCATGCACACAGAACCTGCCTCCTTTCACCAGACTGTTTCTAACACATTACATTACACTACACTTAGATATTCAGTAAGGTATTTTGGCATTGTGTCTACTGGTTCCTGTTTAAAGTAAAACACATCATAGGAATTGGACGGTGGATTTTAATACATCATCAGTTTGTTGCATACAGAAAGCTTATTAACACTATAGATCTTTCTTCTCCTGACGTGTCTCTGTGTCTCTTCGTTCTGTCCCATGCACTTTAGGCCATCTAATAAGATTCAGCCTAAAACAGGAATCACTTCCTCAGGGCTTGTATGTTCTACCTTAATAGCCTAAATAAATACTTTTGCAAGCAATATTTTAGAAACAAATATATAAAGCACCCTAAGATTATAAATACTACTTTTTTATTGGGAAAGTAATGAGGATATTTTATTAGAAGAGAGTTATTGTAGAACATATGTTAATACGCACAGTATTAATTAGAAAATAGTTTTTAAGCTTCCTTCCACACATTGCAGATATGTAATATTCCATAACTTCCCAACTGACTTTCAGCCTCTTTGTCAACAACTGTAAAAGACAAGAGCTGGTTTATCTGCTTGCAGGCTATCACGCACTGCATGTTACTTTCCTTCAAAGTCATCAGGCAGCAGAGCTGAAGGGCTGGCTTGCTTTTTCCCAGCAGCCTCCCTCTAGGTCTGGATGAACAGAGGGTCTGAGGGTGGACCAAGTGCTCCGTGCAGAGCTGGGGGGAGAGCCAAACGTACACCTCTGTACATGAGTGCATGTCTGTGAGTGCAAGCTCACATGCCTCCTGAGCAGAACATGAGAGACTGCAGGAGATGGGAAATAGGTGTGCAGCTGGCTGCAGAGAGGATGAAAAGCAAAGACTGTGTAGCATCATTGCAGAGACCCGTGCCAAGATGCCGGGCTGAGAGCAAGACTAGGAGAAAGGTTGTTGCACAGAAAGAGACAAAGTTTACAAACCCTTTTGATTTCACTCTTAGTTTCTTTAACTGAAAAAGAAAACCACAGTGTGTCATGTGCCCATAAACCCCAGGTTTTTTAGGTTCTCATTCATTTTGTTATTTGTTGCCCTTCCTTTAAGGACAAATCTGAGGTACTTCTCAGAGCTACAGCTAATCCACCTCCTGGCACAGTGATTAACTCCCTACCCAGAAGCACAAGTTCCCCTTTTCCTCATCTGTTCTCTGTTTGAAATGTTGACTCCTTTCAGCCATCATTGGACATTTTGCTGGCACACGTAACTGAGCATTGTGCAGTAAGTAAAATTATGCTTTCTTCTCCCAGCTCATCTGCCATGATTGTAACTCACATTTCCCATGGCAGTGAGCAATGCTGGGCCCTCCCTCAGGTAACACACTGCCTTCTGGTCCCAGTCGCTTGACAGCTGGTCTATACAAATTCCGGTGCAGTTTGAACAGTTTGCTGTTAGTACCTTCATTGTTCTCTGTCAAGAAAGCAATTTCTGAGTGGTGCCAGCCTGGGGGAAAACGAGGAGTTAGCAGAGCCAGGAAGAGTCAGAGCAGCAACCTGAACAGAAAGACAAAGGAAGGAGCTCCTCAGTGTTTCCCCTCCCAACTCCCACTGATGCTGGGAAGGGGAATATCCCCTGCTCCTTTTCCTGCTGTTTCTAGCTCTTCCTCCTTATCCTGTCACAGAAGTCTACCCCTGGAAGGTGCAACTCAGGCCATCTAATTCCTGGGCATGGAGATGAGGCTGGGCACAGCAACAACACAGCAGCAAGGGGCTGAATCTATCTCAATTTCTGAGTGCCGGCTATTGTGTCTGTGAGGTACTGCCTATGTACTATACGTCCCTTGATTAATTCCTCTCCAATTCCCTCTGTCCCCACATGCTGCTATGCTTTGAATCAGCCACACAGGTAAAAACCTGGAGTAAGTCTGTTACACTGTATGATCTATAGTAATTTATAGCAGAATCTAATCCCTTTTCTCTTCATGGTTCCTGCCTATACCATAATAATATCTTATTAAGTGCTTTAGACAGCTGAGTTATCTGTCTAGCTGTCTCATATTGGTGTTTCACTGCTCTAAGCCCACATGTTTTTGTTTTTCTGGTGTCAAATGTGTGTCAATTTGTTTGTCTAGCTCTTTTTCTTGAAGACTGCCATATTCACTCTTTCACCAGCTCAGGAATCCTTCCAATTTCCTCTGTCCTACCTTATTGTATCTGCTCTCAGCTATTGTAATTTTCCTTTCTTTATCTTCTTGTACTCTTTGGAGCATATATAAAAGCCCAATTTGACTGGGAGAGTCCATAAAATCCTAGAGACCTGGTGTGGCCTACACAGACACAAGAAGATTTGGTGTCTCTGTCAAGTCTTAATCTCTCTGTGGTGCCATGTGCCAGGACCCTTGGGTCTCTGAAGAGCACAGATGCCCAGCAGACAAAGGATGAGGCTGGGAGCTGGTTTGGGATACCCAGGAGAAACATTCACTTGGTTATCCCTATGCCTTCCTGCTTCATCTGTGAGTCTAATGGAAAAATTTCCCTAGAATCCAGTCTGAAAACAGTGTTAGAAGGTTGGCAGGCACAGGCTGGGAAATAATAGGAAAATACTGTTTGGCTGTGATTTCCTCCTCCCCCCCGCACCCCGGGGAAACTATTCTGTCTTTGAGGCAGCCCCTTAGGGGACTCATGCAGGAATAGTGAACTGATGCTTAAACTCATGATGTCTCTTTGGTGTAGAAATGAGATTCTAGGAATGGGAGCGGATTTATATACATATACACATACATGTCTGTATATATGTATAAAATAAGGAGCTGAATTCCCTAGTTGCTGTCAGGTCACATGGTGTCTAAATAGGAGGCTATCCTACCAACACACTGTAGAGATTTCTTTTTAAGGAACTTACCCTTTTAAGGGTAACTTTAACTTTGCATGGCATGTCCTACATTGGAAAGTTTACAGGAATAGGGATTTACTTTACACAGGAATGGGATTTTTTTTTTAAGTTTTTAAACATTTGGACCAGTAGACAGGCTATGGTAGGTGGAATCATATAACTAAAATGTGTTGATACTGTGGATTAACTTCTCTCCTACAGAAAATAAAGCACACACTGGTAAATACTTTTAATGTTTAATCCTCACCAGTTGAATGATATTGTTACTGGTCTCAAGGGCTGTCTCCTCATGTGAGAGGAAACCCTCTAGATTTCACCCCATAAGCTTTCATGTTAAGCCATTCAGTTCTGGCAACTATAATAAACTCTCTCTCTTCCTAGAGAAGTGAGCATATTCTCCAGTGTTATGTAAAATCAATAAATTTAGGACCTTGCAATGTCATGCTTACCAATCTTTTTACACAGAAGGACTTAACTGACAAGCTTGATGCATTCAGCCATTCTCTGGCTCTTCAGCTAAGGAATTATTTCAGAAGTCAGATGGTTACAGTCTCTCTATTATTCATACTGGTTGTTTAAAGTGAACCATGCAAGTTCTTCAGGAGGACTCTCAAGTTAGAAGGCCATCACAAATAGAGCCTATCCTGGATAGGCTGTTCCAGCTCCTCAAATAAAGGGGGAATACTTGTTGGGGAAAGTCATTACTGAAGAAATACAATGACAAAACAGCACATTATTCCAGGGAAGTACTGGACATTTCACAGGATCTTAAAAATCTTGGCTTTCATTCACAGAGGACCTTTAAGCAGTTGAGCAATCCAACTGCATTCAAGTGCCTAGCAGAACAAGTGCTTTCTTGGTGTTACATTAAGTTTTGTAAATATAGCATGTAAAACTATGTGACATTCATTAAAATAAAAAGGTATAAAAAAGGGAAGAAAAACAAAGTATTATCTTTCTTTTTATTCAGGCAGAGGTTTGTATTCCTCTGCAACTGATAGAATTATCAAGAACTTTGTAACTATGAAAATACTGTCTTGCTTAAGAGAAAGTAATAGTTTGGATACGTAGTTTTAGCAGGGACTCCTCTCAGGAAAGATCTGCAGATAATTTGATTATAAAAAATATCTTTTTTACCTTGAATGGAAAATAGTTCTGCTTTTCAGCTGCAATGAAAAACATCCATATGTTTGCTCTAGCTACACTGTTTTGCATATTTTAAAATTTGAGACTGATTATTCATGTTGCTCACGACAAATCTCCATTCAGTAGTAAAATCACTGTGAAAAACTGATCTTGAATTTAAGCACTCGTTGTTCTAATGTGTGCTTTACCTGTTCCTAGCAACACTTGAGTAATAGCACAACAGATGCTTTTTTTGTCAATTACTCCAAATTTGAAAGGCAGGATTTAATAACAGTTTGGTTAGGCCAGTTTACTAATCAGTTATGGAAAATGACACCTCCATTTAATGTGAAATCTAGAGAAATTAATGAGGGGGGAGGTTTATTCATATTTAGGGTATTAGATAATTAGAATGGATTTTGTGATGGAAAATCAGAAGATAAAAGTGGATGTCTGCACATGCCATGTTTCTTCCTTATTCAGCCTTTAAGAGGTTGCTTTAAAAATCTTAGATTTGTAGTTCCATCAGTTTCTTCAAAGTGGGGGAAGGGTAAGCGAGGCATGAACTTAACAGTATTTACATTTGAACACTAAGCAATTTCTGAAGAGTGTGGTAGGAGCTAGTTATTGCAAGAACTATTATTTAGTTTAATTGATCCCAGCTGGGCTTGGAAGAGATTCTGTCCAAAAGCATGCAAATTCTTGCCAAGAGCCTGTCATATTTGATAGCTCACGCTGCTATGAACTTGGCTAAGAGAGGTCAGTCACATTGCAAAATCTAAGCTCTCCTCCACTGTATCCAGGATAGCTTAAAAATGCAGATATGTTGCCAGCTGACTAGCGAACCTTTCTCCTTTCAACCTTGTTTTAAGAGGCCCCCGGTTTCTTGGAAATGGGGGAGTGCAGCACTGTGAAGCAACAGGGAGATGTTCCACACATGGAGCGGTGGGCAGTCACAGCTGCTCTAAGACCCTCTGGGCATCTGTTTTCATTAAAACTTCACTTGTGCATTTGACTTATCAGCTGGATTCAGCACATCACTAGTAAAGGTACACAGTGTATGAAACACCACTAATTAATCAACCTTGCTTTAAAAATCTCCCCTCTATCAGAAATACCTTCTTCTTCTTTTTAGGATACCTCCCCCTCAGGCTTTTGCTAACTTTGTTAAAGATTGGAAAAGTTTGTGTGACATAATTTAGGACAAAGCAACACAACAAATATTCTGTATTTATTCCAGGAGCAGGCACATTAAATCTGATGAATTCACATTGCTTTCTTTCCTTGATAGCTACCTGAATAATTTAGGATAGAACAACAATTTTAAAGAAATAAGAAATGTTAATTAAGGACAATTAATTTCCTGATAAACTATGCCTTTCCCTCTCAACTCACTGAGTAAGTGTAATTATTTATGTTGTTTGAAAATGATAGGCAGGTACCTCTTTCCTTCTTGAGATTTATACACTAGATTTCCTCTGTCCATTTTCTCTGTTGGGCTGTAACTGCTGTGGTGGAACTCTCTCAGCTACTCCAGAGAATTAGTTCCACTTTGCCTAAATAATTAAATATTCCTTGGACTGAGGACTGGAACCTCTACAAAGGGCATACTTTTTCCCTCCTTTATCCTTTGTTTCCTTCTTATCCGGTCAATATTTAATTACAAAGTGGAAAAGTCCAACAGGAGAGATGAAGTCAGGGAAGATCCTCTAGATCAGGGGAACTGGCTTTCAAATAACATTGTCCCACTGGAATGAAACAAAATTATCCTTCCATAGCTGAAGATCTGTCTAATTTAATCCGAATCACTGGCATTCTGTGTTTCAGAATAATGACTTCCAAGGAGCACTCTTATGGGGAAAATTAAACAACTACTATGAACATAAGAAATAATTTACACAGGTTCATTATTATTAAATTTGGCAAGTAAGAGACAGAAATGAACACAGTGTAAAAAAGTAAGGGTTTTACCTATTACAGAGAACAAGTAGTGGTATATGGAGGGTCAGGGAGCTACCCAAGGGAAGAGAATTAACTAAGTCACTGACTGGTTGCATTTAAAGCTTGCTACTATCTGAAGTGCTTAATGACTTAAAAATAAGCTATAAAACTCTGCCCAGCTTCTGTGAACATAAATATATAGCATCTTTTCTGTTTTTAGTTGGTATTCACATCAAAGGCAGATTGACGAGTTGCAGGGAATGCATTGTCTTCTCTTGATTGTTTTCTGGATCTGCAGAGGATTCATTTTGATGTGCTATGATACTGCTCCTGCTGCTGTTAATAATGAATTAAGAGTGGGACAGAGCACTAGGAACTAAGGGAGAGTGAATGGCAGGGTATGTGCTGGATACTGTGCATACAGAATGGGGACACAGAAAAAGCAGAAGCAAGAAAAAGCCAACAAATGAGCACTTTAGTATTTAAGCACTGAAGAAACAAATTTTGGGGGAAAAAAAAAGTCACTATGTTTACAAAATCTATGGTCTTTCGACTCATTTAACAGCTCAAGATTCTGAAAAGATCTGTTTCACACTGGATACATTTATTCATTAAAACCTTGGATATGTGTGACAATTATGCTAACTTTACACGAGCTACACATCATAGCCCTCTTGCCAACCTTGCCTTGCAAACCTATCATCCAGGTGTTAATTTTACAGCAAAAAGATGAATGGTCATGACCACCTTACAGTATTTCTATTTAACAGCATCTAGTTAAGTAAAGGGAACATATTCCAGAGAGCAGTTATGGTCTGGACACAGACAAAAATCAGTAACAGATTTACTTGGAACTTTTAAGCAGAGACATATACTGTGAGGAAAACACTGTTTAAATCAAAGCTAAAACTGGGTATTCAAATTGAATAATGTTGGCAGTCAGGTACTAGAAATGAATGTTTAGATGACCGTTGTGTTTATATTTGAATAGAGTTCCGCCTATATATAGTACAATACCTCTTTTGACTTGGCCAAGTGTAAAAGGGTGACCCATCATAATGAAGAGGGGAAAAAATTAAAGGGTGACCTACATCTTGGACTAAAATGGTGTGATGGGCGTGGCTGGACAGAATCAGGTAGAGATACAACACTGATTGTTTTATGTTGTCTCATACATTACATACCTTGCCATTCTGCATAATATAGCCTAGTTCAAGCTTTCAATAATTCTGAGAATTTGCCCATATCTGTAGTTTCCTGGGCAGAGGTAGAGCATGAAAAACAGTGCAGATCCAGGTCAGGTTCTATGATGTTGTGTGACATTTTTGTGTGGTATTAATAGTAGGAATTCAGTGGGCTCGCATCCTGCTGCTGTTAGCAACACTCACGGTTGCTGTAGGCTACACCTCTAGCTTGTACCACCTTCTCTCAGGCACCAAGTAAAAAAGTAAGCATATTCTAAATACTTGTCACCACATCCTGTTTAACTTGGGCAGACTTCTTCTGGCATTTCTGTCTTGGCTCATAGTCTTGGTTGTAGGCAGAATGATTGTAACTGTTTTAGATGATGTAGAATTTCTCATATAGGGAGCACATTTCATGACTAGTAATGTTTAACACTAAGAAAAGCTGAAGTTTGAAATAGTACCACTTTCTGGACAAAACCAAAAAGTCACTTTTTGAACAAAAATGAACATCTTTGGAAAGTTCAGTTGAATAAGAACTAGGCCTAGCTTTCAATGAGAAAAACAGAGATAGCAACTTCTCTACCTGTTTCTCTTTCAGTTTTGAATCTACTTACAGAAATACACTTTTAAAAATGGATTCTTTTAATCAAGAATACTACTTTGGAAGTCCATTAAACAAACACCCTTTCTCTTCCTGTTTTAGAAAACATTAAAACAATTTTACAGAACAGAATTATTGATGATGTAAATAACTATATAGAAAATAACATCTAACTGATACTTAGAAGAAACATATGTTCTGAACAACACAGATTAAAGTATGGTAATTAATAGAAAAAGAATGTCATGTTTAATTCTCCTGCTCCATATATGTTACCAAATTCTTGTCTGTTCCTCAATGTTTAGAAAGATATTCAGTAAATGCTACAAATATTGTCACTGTGCAGTAAAACTGGAATTAAATCTTGTTCATTCCAGTTGTTGGAAAGATATCAAGAAAATACTAAGTCAGTACCTCAACGTGCACTGATATCAAGGATGAAACAGTTTATTCTTGTAGTCTTGAACCAGCCAGATACTAGGAACAATGCCAAACTTCAACTAAATGTGTTTCACTTACAAAGAACTGTGCATGGGCTTTCATGCTTACTGAGGAGCACAGCTAATCTGGTAATTGTCTTGATAGTGTAAAGAACAGTGCAAAGAGGCTGCTTTGTTACACACGTTAGTTATGGGCTTACACAAAACAGTAAATGATCAATAAATACCCAATTAATTTTCCTTCAGGTGAGTAATAAATTAAAGATACTGAGGAAGACCCACTCTACTAGTTATATTGCTTTAGGAGGATAATGTGTCTATTTATTAAGGTCAGTTACAGAAAGGAGATCATGCTATTCTTGACCTTTACTTTAGATTATTCTTCACATGTCAATCCTTTTTTACTGTAGCCCCTGTATAATGGAACAAGGATTCATGAAGGCTTAAACTGTAAAGTTAATGAACGCTGCTTATAGGAAAATGAATTCTATTTTTCTCAAGTATTCTTTATGTTACCATATTATACATTTTTCTAAAAAAAAAAAAAAAGGAAACAATGAAAGAAAATGTCCCTCAGAGAGCTATACTTTAGCAACATATAGCTTTCATCTTCAGGACCATGCCATGCCAGTGAAGTGCGGGTGTGACAACAGAAGACAGCTGCAGAACTCATGAACCGTGGGTGCCTGAGGCTTTAATTTTTAACATGGCATCTGTGAGGGAGAGAAAGCATTTGGTGATATACACAAAACTGGTAATGATAATTTTGGTTAGAAGGGCTTTTACTCCTTGCATAACTCCACAAGAGGTAAGGTTGTGCATAGTGAGAACATGGAGAGCAAAACTACTTCCGTCCCAAATTGTTGAATAACTACCCTGTCCATTGATTCATACTTTAACTGTTGCTCCAATTGTACCATAAAGGAGCATCTTCTTTTTATTTTTATAACCCTGTCCTCAAATGATAATATTAGTTTTCTTTCTTTTGTCTTACTTCAGCTGTCACTGTTAAACACTAAATGTATGTAAATAAAGCAGACCACCTTGCATGGGTTGTCTGCTGTAAAATAATAATTTACACTACATTAAAAGCAATGATGTAGTCTGGCAAAGAATTAAACTGACCCTGTGGATCATAGTCTGACCTTTTGTTTTACATAGACAACATTAGTGTTGTCAATTATGGATTAATTTTGATTTTTCTGTATTCCCTTCTCTCAGCTCCAGGGCAGTAGTTTAACATAATATAGTGGTGTTCTTTTTACTACTATTTCCACTTTCTACTTTTTGCTTTCCTTTCTTTCATTATGTCTTTCATCTGGCTTTTTTCTTTTTTTCTCCTGTCATTAATTGTTTTTCCTCTGCCAATGGCAGTTGAAAGATATTGAATTTCAATAATATTAATCATTCTAATGATTGATATTTTAATAAAATCTGTCTTCATTTTATTTCAGTTCAGAGACTGAATGTTATAAATTATGAATTAAAAACAGGGTTGCATGGAAGTTATCTACCACTGGTTTAATATTCATCTACCAGGTGAACAAAAACCTTAATCTGAATTTTCAGTGTGGGCTTTTATCTTTCTCTGGTCTCTTTCCAATGAAACTGCATCCTTTTCCTTTCTGTGGCCTTCAGATCAGTCTTTGCAACTGCTAAGTGGCAGATAAAGGAAATCCTCATTGCTTCAAACAGCTCTTCCTATTCGTAAGGACCTACAATATGGTTTCCTAAAATACAAGCTCTGAAGGCCACTCACTTGTGAAATGCTGCTGAAGCTGTTTACAGAACTGGAATTATGAAGCATGGTTCCAGCTAGCCGTTGTCTACGTCTTGCCACAGGTGCTAAGGGCTGTCAGCAGAGCCCTTCCCCAAAGCAGAGCTGTGAAGTCCAAATGAAGAGCAATGAATTCTACTCAAAAACAGAGTACATTTATTTTTTTAAACAAGTTTTTCAGCTAGAATGTTCAAACTGAAAAGGTCAAATATGAGGAGGCACTAGCCTTATGTAATGTAAAAACTGAATCATTTTTTGAACAGCTATAGAACTTAAATAAACAAATTCAACTATATTAAAGTATATTTTCTTTCATATTTTCTTGATGGTATGCACTATTATGAACTTCAGATATATTGATATCAAATAGGGCTATTTTCCACTGTTCAGATGTGAGTGTTTAAATGGTGCTAAATTTCCACGTACATAGATGAGCTAATTTTAATTTTAATTTTTTTTTTATGCTAATGATAACACATCCTGAATCAATTAACACTTCAGATTCTGAAATGGTCTGTAAAGTTTGCTTGATTCTTGAGTACTTAAAGGCACTTGAAAAAGCATGGTTCAGAAAAGTCCATTTTCAGTTTCTGAAACTCACCAGTTAACCTCAGCATTGTTAATTTAGCAATTAAATTTTTAAGCACTGCCAAGACTTTCAGCTGTACTTTCCCCCTTTAGTTTTACTGATCCTCCTTTTTGCGCCTTCATGTCTAAGGTAACTAATGATGTTTCTGAATGTTTCTTTTATCATCAGGAATAATCCTTGTATATCAGCTTTGCAGCTTTCCATTAAGGCCAAGACATGTTTGCCTCAAATAAACACAAATTTTGTAGTACACAATGTCCACACCAGCTGACAGAACTTTATGGATAGATATGATACCACTGCAGACCAGCACTGTTAGTACCAGAGCTTTCCAGAAATATTTTGTTTACTCCTTTTCCTGACATTTCAATTCACAGTCAATATTTGTGCTGCCACTTCAAAGTCCTTGTAACACAAGTGCATATCTCAGATTCTTGCAGAATTTGTCTAATATGCTCTATTCACAAAGGAAAAATAGCTTTATGCTGCTCAAGAGCAACCTGTAGGAGGCTTTTCAGATTCTGGTGACTCACCAGGTCGTGATCAGTTCTGCGGCTTTGGTGGTGCTGAGGCTGTTGGGGAGGTTGGATACAGAATGAGAGGAAACCAAATGGTGCTGGTGAGCCTGCCCTGCTTAGGAGTGGGCTGCCTGTCCAGCAGGATCGTGCGATGCCTGGGACATCCCTGCTGCTACCTGCTCACTGTGACCCATTCCCAAAGCTCCTGACACGACATGGACTTCATGGTCTTGGGCCATAGACAGACCTTGGAGAGGCTCAAGTTGTCCAAGACACCACTATGAAAGCTAAGACAGAATCTCCATTGAAGAAGTTCAGGTGAATGCTCCTGTTATCTGGGAGCAGAAGTCAGGCTTTCCAGAAATCTTTGGTTGGTTTTACTTTAGTAAAGTCCTGAACTTGCCAGTTTCAATTTTAAGTGCAAAGTGAGTATATGCTCAGAACAGTAAATGTTTCATTTTTAAGACTAAGCTGTTTGCAATTATAAGTAAATATTGATATTAAAAATTATACACTACTAATTTCCACATGTATCTGATTCAGCTGTGTGCTAGATACCTGGGTATCAGCATCTGCATGTTTCCAGGACGTTTTTCATAAAGCAAATGAAAATTAATTTTAAACACATTATGAAAACAACAGATGTTTTGGATTTTTTTTTTTTTCATTAATGTCCATGCCACTGCTGCAGGATAGATAAAAAGACATTGGTGAGAAAAGTGTATAGACAGGAATCCGGAAAAAAAGAGACAAAGTTTTTTGTGACTTTTAATAACATATCAACTTTTTACTTAAAAAAGCTTTCAGTAATGTCTATACATATTTAATAATATAATAAATTTTAATAATAGACTACATTTGTGATACTTTTATTCATTAGTTAAGCTTGGATTAGGAATTTAATAGTAAAGACATGAAAAGTATTTTCACTTTATGCCACAGGTTTTTTTTTGTTTTTTTTTTTTTGCACAATTAGATTATCTGTTGTTACCGTTAACATGGCATGTGTGCTTAGTACTGTAAATTGTCATACCCTTCTGTTTGAAAAGTCAAATGTCAATTTTTCCTCCACAAGGTATCAAGTGTAGCTCTTGTAATAATTCTTCTCACAGATGATAGAAGGAAGCATGGAAGGTTTTGCTAGGAGATACCCCAGTGTTTTCTGTCAGACTGGAAATATGATGTGACTCCTGTCCTCCAGTGTGTTTTGACATAGTGGATGATAAAATAATAGAGAGAAGAATCACAGAATTATTGAAGGTGCTAAGAAGAGGAGGAGGTGAAACAAAGAGGCAATCAGAAGAAAGAGAGAGAAAGAGAGAGAGAGACTAGAAGAAAAAGTACCTTCTTTTTTACTTTTGGACTGATGGCTTTTTTTACAGGCTACACAACTCACCCCTTCTCCTTTGATGGAGAAGTAAAAGACAGGATAGGTGGTAGGTTCAGACATCTTTACTCCTGACTATTCTCTGAATGTTTCCTCCTAACGGGATATCTTCCCCTGCATGTAATAGAGCTGGTGGCTGCACAGGTATGTGTAAAATGAGAATTTAGTCAAAAGCTTGAAAATTTTTTCACCACCTCTAATGCAAACTGATATTCTGCATGGGCATGGAAGGAAAGAGAAAATATCACCAGAATTGTGTGATTTTCATATGACAAAATGCCTGAGCAGTGAAGACGCATTGAACATGTTTATTCTGTATAAAGTTTTGTATATCTTGAATTTGGATTTTACTTTACTATATGACTTGCAGGTTTAATGTTACCTGGCCTTTTTATCATTTTACTCTCCAGAACTGGATGAAGAACTTTTGTTTTATAAGCCAAGCATATCTGAAGCTTGATTGTGTTAAGAATATTTCCTCTCTTTGAAGTTTAAATCAATGACTTCTCTCCCCCACTGCAATGATGTAACCTAAACCATTAGCAGAAATGCTGTACTTGCCTTTTTTTCTCTATCTACATACAGTTTTAGGCTACCAAATATAAGAACAGTTCCACAATCAGAGTATGTTAGCCAACTGAAACATAGTGAAGAGTTGAGTTTTGTTACCATTTAGCGTATATCCAAATTATAAAGATGGTTCCTAATTACTACTGATTAAAGTATAGGCTTGCAGGGTGCCAGAATCAGCCCTGTGTCTCATTTTCACAATGATACACTGCCAGACACTGTATCCTGTCTGACATTCCCTTCCCTAGTCATGCCTCAGGGAAAGTCTGAGTTCAGAAAACAAGTTGTCCTGTGTTGGTAGGTGACTGAGTTTGCTTGTACAACAATTTGTGCAATTTGGTAACTATAAATCTGATTTTCCTTGCTAGAAAAGTAGATCATTCCAGCATTGAGCCAAAGATCAGGTCAGTGTGTAAGTGTGGAAAATGAGGACTGGAGGATGAGCTTGAGCTTTAGCTCATGTATGTGCAAATATCTGTATGAAGTGGGATGGTGTCATAATGGAGAAGTATCAAATACTCAGAAATCAGAGCATAAGGCTCCATTAGCAGTTATAAAGCAATACAAATTATGTACAGTATTAAAAATGCAAATGGTTACACTCTGCTAGGAAATAGCACCTCTATTTATTATCAGAACAAATGAGGAAAACTCTTTTAAAAACTCAAGATCCAACTGACTTTATTCCAAGGTGTTTTAACATTTCAAGAGAGTACCAATTTTGTACAAGACTTCCCAAAGAAACTTGTATCTGATAGTAAGAGGAAATGAAAAAACCTTCATTTTAGGGCCAAGTTCTCTTTTGTTTTACCATCCTACCTCATGGAAGAATGCATGGCTCTGGGAAATCCAGCTTAGAAAAATCTTCCTATTGCTTTGGCTTGCTGTTACTGAAGATTGCAGGGTATTATGAGCTTTTATATGACTTAATTCATTGTTTGAAGTAGAAAAAGGGAATTTTCAATAGTAAATACAAGCTAGAGCTGAAAAGAGAAGTAACAAAATTTGCTAATCAGACTGACACTAAAATTGTATTCAGGTATTTGAGGGTCGGTGGAAGATGTATTTGAGTCTCTTCTATCCTAAATAAATGTTTTAGATTTTACCTGGTTCTTGTAAGTTCACTGTACATGTAAGCCATCAGCAATACAGTTTAAAATTCCTAGCCTGTTTTGGAGTTCAGTGTTGTCAGATAATATGAATAAAGTTTTTGTAAAATTTTAAAACTGGTGCAAAGAAAAGGACATGTCACAGAAAGTAATTTTTTGAGCCATACCTTTATATCCTTAGTTGCACAGAATAAATGATGTAAGACATTATAGGACATTAATAAATGAGAGAAGAGTCAAAGATTACATAATAAGGAGAAACACTACCAGTGTAAATGGGTAATTAGACTACAGTGTGGATGCGATGCCAACCAACGCACTCAGTTCAGGTGCCATATGGGCTGCCACATGCTGCTGTGAGGTTCCTGACAGAAATGACCCAAGCAACCTTTTACCTGTGCAACACAGGAAATTTCTTTATTTTGCATAACATGCAGAAGATGCCCTGGAAACCCCAGCTGGTAGACAGATATAAAACAGCTTTAAAGTTGTACTGACTTGTGGAAGAGAACCGGTTTTACACAGACGTAAGAATTTGGAGAAAATAAGAGTAGCAAAAGCTGTATTTCTCTTTCTCTAGTTGGACATTATACCTAAAGGAATGTTTGATCAGTCCCACAAATCCTTGTTGAATTTAAATTAGAGAAATTATGTAAGCAGACATTTACTTCATACTCCTTGTCTCCTCAAATTAAATTTGAACTGAACCTACCGTTTCTGACCAATTTTTATTCAGGTCTTATAAACAAAACTTTGAATTAAATATTTCCTATGAGATTGAACCTTTATCACTCTGTTTTGTCTTTTGGAACATAACTTCTCAAAGTTATTCAGCTTTAAATTTTTTCAGAGGCACAATCATAGATTAATGGGTATGTATGCATGTGACAGATGCATATGTATGCAAAAGCATTTATCCAACTAACTCTTCTGTGGCTCTTATGTATCTGAAGGACAGGATTTGTTAGAATGCCTACTGCTGTATTTCCTCACACACATTCTTTAAAAAGAAATCTTACAGTTTTTTTAAATCATTGTGATTACTATGGCTTTTATACTTGATTGTTCAAGGCAAGCTTGCAGCTCAAGATTTGGGTATTACGGAAATGGTGAAATTGTCATAGTGGCAATATCACATTGATGCAGAGAAAGATATGAGATTATCTCTCTCAAGCAGGTACTATTTGAATAGAATACAGTACATTAATACTTATATAAGTCATTACTCATTGTTGGAAGCCTTACCAAAGGATTTAATACAACTTAATACTGTAACCATTCATATGGAAGCGTTATGTCAAAAAAGGAAACAGTCCTCACCTGCAGCCTAAACTGGAGGCTACTGGCTACTACTGACTTCACATGTAACGTCTTTTACTTGACATATTGATGTAGGCAAGTTTGTACATCACTTCACACTTAGTGACTTTTTTCCTTTGAATTTGATAACAAAAGAGACAAACTGAATGTTCTGTAGAGAAAAAAACAATGGCAGATACTTGAAAAAAAATCAGATAATGGCCTTTTTATGTTCTTGTTCTAGAGAACAGCTTTCCGTGAATTCTTAATTTTCACTTCATAGTGATGTGATTAAAAATGTTGCACAGAAAGTAATCTTTCTATTTATATATGCATTCTCATTCACATAAAATACTATCGGTAAAGAGGAGAAAATAGTCATACTTCCCTATAAAATTATTTTAATCTTTTCAGCATTACATAAATGTCCTTTTCCTTTCTCATATTCTATGTTACTTTCCACATTTGTTACTATGGAATTAGTATAATTAATATAATTTGTTCACTATAAAGATTACAACCTGAGCCAATATGTGTTGCTATCAATATCATCACTTGCTTAAGTAGAATGCAGCTCGGGGCAATATTCTGCATAAAATCTCTAATTATCTGGAAAATTAAAAACATATAAACCATAATTGTAAAAAACAAAAACAAAAACAAACAAACAAAAACAAACAAACAAACAAACAACCAAACAAAAAAAACTTCCGGTTTTATTTGCTTATATCTGAAAAGGACCTGTATGGTCATCTGTAGTATGGTTAAAGATAGCTTTTCTACCTGACCATATTTTCAGAACTATAAACGGCCAAACAATTATTTTTTAATGGATCAGCTGAGATAATTTTGACAAATATTGCTTCTTTTTTAACCTTTCAAATTTTTTTTTAACTTGTATAAGTTAGAATTTAAAAGAAAATTTGAAATTTAATAATAGTTTTTTGAGTAAAAATACTGAAGAAGTATTTATTACTGAAAATTTCACCACCGTTGCAGAAATTGTGACATTTCACACAGCTGATTCTTTCCAAGATCAGATTTTATTTTAACAGACTTGTGAGAAGCTTCATTTTAAAATTGCTTATCACTTGTAAACAAAATGGTTAGCTGATCTTGCTTAACACAGAATAATTATGATGGTTCACACATTATGTCATCATCTTAGCTGGATAGTGTCTCCTCACCCTTAAAAGGAGTGAGCTAAACTGAGCAAATGTTGCATTTGCAAAATCTTTGCCAGCATTACTAAGTCATTAAATTGTCATTGCAGAATAATTTTTTTCAGTTTTAGACTGATTTTTGGTCTAAATCAGACTGATTCCAAACATTGATGGGATTTTCTTGGTGTATAAAGAGAATACACACATTGTGTTGCAAAACATGAGGAAACTTCAAAACTCTTGATGCCATCAGGGTGTGGTGGAAGATCCAGGAGGAGGAGCAGGAGATGTGGTGTTACTATAAGCAGTGACATGGACTCATGGCACTCTCTCCTCGGTCTGCTGTAGTCTATCCATCTTATCAGAGCTTCTTCAAAACTGTTTCTTCTTTGTGTCACTTGGGCCAGAGGTGGCTAATGAGGTTATTTCTCATCACTGGCAGTGTGAGGAGAAGTAGCAATTCTTCTGTTTCATTTATCTGTGAATTTTCCTCTCCCCATCTCCCCCACCACAATGGGTGATGGTTTGTTTGTTTTCCCTGAGACTGTGGGACATTTTGAGGATGACATATATCTCTGTATGTCTTCCTGTTAAGCATACAGAATACAGATATTTCTTACTTACACTTCAACTTCTATCTATGTACGAATGTATGTATGTTGCACTGTGTTACAGCAGTGTTGCTGGAAAAAGACAGGATGGTGTGTCCTAAGTCAAAGAAATCTCTTTGGCCTATTTACAAACACAAAAAAGAGTTGTTGTCTTGTCATTCTCTTTCTTGTTTTGGGCTGCTTCTTTGCTTGTTTATAGGGGTTTTTTTTTACATTTTTTTCCCCCTAGGTTTTTGGCATCTGCGTTTTTTGAGCCTCAGTCTCCAAAGAAAGCCGTTATTGTAAGACCAAGGGCTAATAATGCAAGTGAGGTATTTTAGCACATTCTGGTAATGATGGGTCACTGTACCTCAGTGCCATTTTGCATCCTTTGATATATATATGAAGTCCTGACCTTTATTTATTGTGCAACCAGTTTATGACTCCCACTTCAAAAAAATCCTAGAGCTGGATCATTGATCTTTACTCCTCAGTGCACTGAATCTGATTGTAAACTTTGTTAATGCTGGAGGGAAAAAAAAGGGGGGGGAAAAAAAAAAAAAAAAAAAAAAAAAAAGCAAGCTGAAATGCTGAAATGAGACTAAAGTTCTAACTTCACAAATTCTTGAAGAAAAGTTGGTATTTATCCAATGTCATAAATGTCTGGAAATTGCTAAGAGTCTTTTGCTTCCACCTACTTAACTTTCTATAGCTGCCCCTTATATAGATTCAGCTATCATATCTATACTTTCTTGGTGGGTGTCTTGTATACTAAAAGAAACCCCAACAAATTGCAAAACCCAGCACATCTTCGTATGTAGTCAGAGCTGCTACTAGCAAAAGACAACACTGATGACAGGGAGGAAAAAGGTTAAACAGACTTACAGTCAGGAACAAAGGTATGAGCATTCGCTTTGAACCTGGGAGGCTCACTCACAAGCTGTCCTGCCAGTGTGTGCCAGGTGTAAGCCACATGAGCCGGGGAAAGAATGCGGCTGGAAGGAACATGATGACAGGTCCATGTCTGTTCTGCATTCATCCCGGCATGCACCGGTGCATCTGTTATGCATTTACAAAAGGCTTGACTTTTTCGTGCTTTCTCTTTTTCTTGGTAAAATTATTTAAACAAATTTAAACAAATACTGAAACCATTATCATGAAAGAAGTGCAGAAACTCCTTGAAACAAGGAGGGGCAGTCTTGGCCATAAAGTGGTAACATCAACCCTCCCTTAGAGCTGCTGCTATGGTGCTGCCCTAGTCTCTGTGTGAATCTTCTGTTTTCAAGCAAAATCAACAACAAAACAATGACTTGACGGTTCACTCGTGTATGCTAAGAAAAGGTACTCCTGAGAAATGAAACATTTCAGTGGCTCTTGGAATGTGCATTTTCTGCTGCCTTGATGTAGTAGCAAGTTGCCCACGAGTCATCTGAGGGCAGGAATGGTGCACTTCACAGGTGCCCTGAAGGCTGAGGTCCACCATGGCTTCCTCCCAGCAATGCACTGGAGATTTCCTCTGGAGCACACTATTCTGTGTGGGGTGATGACATAGCTCCAAGACTTCTCCTGGTAGGCAGTCAAAACAAGACTAGGCTTCCCACCCAAGATAAACACCTCAGTACACCTGCCACAACATTTAGACACTAACCTTTAGAGGCAGACATAAAAGATAAGTTTATAAACTATATATGGTATTCTCTCTATATAGGTGGATGTCTTTTCCATACATTTTCATCTGGCAAGAGATCTTGCCAGTTTTATTAAACAAGAAGAGCAAGCAACATTATTTTTTTCTGATAGCAAATCATCAGTGAGGCCTTGGTCCTGACTCAGAGTGCTACTGTGTTTAAGAGAAAAAGCCAGACGTGTTATAGAATTCTTTTGTTCACTTCTATGTGAAGAGGACTGAATAGTGAATGCCAAACAGTAGGATACAGTGAGAAAAGTGGAATAAGAAATATGAAAGAAAAGATCTTCCTTGGATTTTGCTGAGTATTTTATTTCAGAGAGTTCTGTTGTACAGAAATTGAGATCTATGAGTTGAAATGGTTGATAAAACCATCTTTTATTGAAATGGTTGATAAAACCGTCCTTTAAAGATCCCAGATAAGTGTTAAAGTTTTTGCAATTTTAAAAGGAAACAAAAAAAAAAAACAAACTCTGAAATCTAGGGCTCACGCAAAAACCTGCAGAGTCCAAAGAAGAGAGCTCTTTGTGCTGTCATTTGAGGGTAATATTATTAGCAACGTGCCTGGGTCTGTGCTCATTGTTCTGAAAAAAGGGATACATGTTATCCATGCCACTATGGGCCATATTGCACCCTGAGTTGGAATCTAGAGCATCATGGGAACCTAGGCAGATTTTTTTTTTTTTTTTTTTTGAGAACATCATGCTGTGACGATACCATGTGCTGTACATCATGCAGAAACACAAGGTTCTAAACTCCCTTTGGCAGATTTTTGCTTCCTTTATGATCTTCAGAAATAAATAATTGCAGCCAAAGCAGAGGGGCCAGTTTCAGGTCTGTACAATTGTCAGTGTTGAGTCCTTGCCTTGTGTACTGGGGCTGAAGGGATTCATCTGCTCCTCAGATGTTTTTTTTTATTATTTTGTACAACAAGATTCCATGTTAATCTGCAGTAATAACAAAGTTTTACTATAAGTGTGGTTAGCTGCTTTTAAAACTCAAACTGATTGTTCAATGGTTTTTGTTCAATGAACCACTGTAGTTTTCCGGGCTTTGACTCCCAGCATCTATCTCATGTGAATGTAGAAGCTTCTGAATTTAGGATTATGCTAAAGTAAAAAGGAAACTGAAAAAATAAACAAATGTGTGACTAGATATCAGTCAGGGTGGTCCATGACCTTGTTGGTCTAAGTGTTTCTGTTTCATTGAGAAGAGCAAGCTAAGCAATGTTAGTGATTGCCCTAGAGTAGAAGGGCCCCAGTTGCTGAATCTGGGGGCCTTCAAGCTGGCCACCAGCCAGGAGAAGGCCGAGGCGAAAAGCAATTTGTAAACTGGGAATGGAAAGGGGTCTGTGGAAAGAAACAGCAAATTATTGAGCCAGAGAGCAGTGTAGGTCTCTGAATTTCTGTTTTTACTGTGGCTTTGAAATGTAAAATATTGCTGCACCTTTGAGGAAAGCTGGAGTTTGAAAATCACACTTAATACTTGATTCTGATGATAGGGTCTGAGCCTCCTGTTCCTCTTGATCCACAGGACACAGAAGGTCAAGTCCACCATAGGCATCTCTCTTCTGTCCCTTCTTACTCTGTGTCTGCCATGGTTGTGTGGCTTCTAGTAGTAAAAGGCCAAGTGAAATGGTGACACTTCACACAGTCCTCTGTGTGAAACCATTATCATAGTCATAGCATGGTTTGGGTTAGAAGGAACCTTTAAAGGTCACCTAGTCCAAGCCCCCTGCAATGAACAGTATTTACGAGTAGTCTGGCTGGATCTTTGATTTTTGTCAAACAACAAAAGCATTTGAGCTGGTAAATACAAGGCCATTTGTCCTTAAATTTGACAAGGTGAACTCTAGGTGAAAATATTTGGGATAAGGTTTTCATAAATGCGCTCACACTTCTTGAGAAGTGGAGATCAAACAAAGAACTCCTTGCCCTTTAATTAAAGCAAAACAAAGCCAAACCCTAAAAAAAAAAACCAAAACCCAACACCAACCCAAAACTTCATACAACAAATCCTCAGACTATACTGAAGCAGAAATTTCTGTCTTCTGTCCTTCATCCCTTCTTTCAACAACCTGGAATTATTATAATCCCCATTCTATACTGGATTAATTTTTTCTTCTTTGTGTTCTTGAAAAAAATATAAAAATTAGATAGAGGCTTTGTTACTTAGGAAAGGGAGAATAATCCCCCACCTAAAACTATCATTACAGAATTTTTCTTTCACAAAGTATCCATCTTCTCCATTAGGATGATTAAAATCATTTTAATGTAGTGCCAAGTGGGGGATTGTTTTCTTCCATCAAAGAGCTATTGTAATCACTTTATCTCCTTTATTCATACTATTCTCATGTAGAAGGATGTTTTCTGTCTCTGGACCTGCTAAACCTTTAACGATATATCAACTTTTTCATCTTTTAGTAGTGTGTCTTTTAGAATGGGATTAGATCTGACTGTGAGTAGGGTAGGACTTGCTGCACAAATGATAAAGTTATCAGACTCTTTGTCCTGCTCCATGCCATCACTTACTTTCACCTTGTTAAGTCAAGTTTTTTTTCTGTTCTGTTTTGTTCTGTTTTTTCATCCTCTGTGGCAGTAGTGAAAACAAAGATTTCTTGAAAACTTTACAAATGATCGCTGGTATAAAATCGCCCCCCCTAGGCCTTTTGACAGCCCACCTTTAGCATACATCAGAATAGGTGGCTTTAACAACATCACATCAACGCTTCCTTCCGATGTCTTCCCCTGATGTCTCATTCTCCTGCTGCCATAGCTTAGAGATGATCTACCCCATGGTCAGAGAGGTGAAGCAAAGAGAACTGTAAAAAGAGTGGGTACCACAAAAACACAGCACCATGTCCTGTGAAGATAATACCAGCTTCCTGAGAATGCTGAGACTTCCAGGGGAAATTACGTTTTGCCAGGTGCTGAGCATCTGCTAAAGGCAATGATTCCATTCACATCTCTTCATTCACTCATCAGCCAGGATTGGATTTAAATACGTTTCAGCACTATAGTAATAGATGTATTCTTGATAATTTTATCAGCCCTACTCCTTAACTAGGATTTTAACTGGAGTGGGTTTATAACTTATCTAGCTAAAATATTAGCTTTACCATAATCAAACAGTAACACTGTTCTATCTGTAACATACAATTTCTTCCATTTATTTTCCACAGTGATATGTTTTTCAGCTAACAGAGCAGCAAGTTCAGTGAGACTGCAAGTGTGAGGGAATCTATCCTGCAACTGACTGAGACTGAGGGGAAAACTGACCTAGGACTAGTGAGGACAAGTGTCCACTAAAGAAGAATAATGCATCATATTCAGCACCCCTTGAGGACTCTGCTGCTACTTAACGTGTACACCTGTGAAATTCTCTGGGGGAGGTTTATAAGTGCCACAAGTAACTTAGTTAAGATATTATATCTTCTTTTTAAAAATATTCTATACATTTAATTTACTATTTTACCAGTCTCATTAAAATTATTTCATGCAACTTGGAATCTCTACTCAATTGACTTTTCCTGTTACAACTGGCACATCTTTTCCACTGAAATCAATTCTAATTGGATTGAATCTTAGTGATAAAAGCCAAATTTAAAGTTCCTTATATGTTGCCAGAGAAAATGTACTTCAGCCAGTAAATCTACTGGTTGCACACAGATGACAGTATTGAAGTAGATAATCTTCTACAGATGCATCAATTTCATAATCTAAAATGCTTTCTCAAGTATTTTAGAGCAACAAATAAAGACCAGCTTGATGACACAACCTATAGGAACAAGGATAAATAAAACAAATGGTAGTGCAAGTCTATGACTGCAGAGATTTTAGAAAACTAGCTTCTTCCACTTCATCAAAATTTTTAAACACATCTTTTCTTATAGAATTTCTCTCTATCTATATAGTCATTTTTCAGAATGATGGCTTTCCTCTAGGTGCTCACCTTTCCTATCAAAGCTTAGAAGACCTGTAGCAAATTTTGTTGTTTGCCTTGCACTTGGAGTAGCTGGCATTCACCCTGATGTTCTAAGGTTGTACTGCCAAGGGAAAAAATATGACATGCATGCTTGTAAAATTTAGTGCTGCTTTCTTTGGCATTCCCCTCTTTCAAGGCCTGCATCCATGTGGTAGTTCTGCTTTGGTTTTTTTTTTTTTTTTTCTAATTACTAGCAGCTGAGAGAGTGTATGTCCAGGGGAAAAAGAACTTCAACCAGCTCTAGCAGGTGCTCCAAGGCCAAAGCTTTTATACAATAATGTGTAAAAACAGATGCTCACTGCACCTGAACCACTAGTGAATCAAATGAAAAAAAACAGTGGACAAGAAAACATAGGGCCATTTTGTCAAGATACCTATATTTTCCAAGACACTATGCAGAAAGAGGTGCAAGAGAGTACTTACCTTCCTTTAATAACTCCATTCTCTGTTTTTTCCGAAGTCTCTGAACAACTGAGTTGAAATCTATTATCTATCATGGGGATTTCCAACACACTGTAAATGTTTCTCTAGGTTGGAGAATGTGTGCCTTTCCTGAAGTGCACCCTTTAATTGGCTATTCAGATATTCCTGGGATCATGGAAGTGGACAGCTTTACCTAATGTTCCTGAAAACTAATTTATGAACCTCTTTGCTTTGGAAAATTTTACATTAACATTATTCTTTATGCAATGAAAAAGGTTTGGAAACAATTGAAATGTTTATAACAGATGATAAGTAGAGAATACTTTCTGCACTTGTATTACAGTTGAAAATGCGTACGTGAATTTGAGATTATTTCTTTTGTAGTTTACGATGAGCAGGGTCTGGACTGTAGACTCAGGCATTATTTTCACTTTACTTATTGTAAGTTATCCATAAAGTCAAACATGTAAGTTTGCAGTTAAGTCAACTGTGTAGTGCCTTACTGTATCCACCGGCTGTTTCAGGCTGTGTGTGTGCAGTATTTTCCTGACTGTGCATATGCAGCCAACCTTTGAAAGGATGGTTAGGATGGAGTGACCTTGACATGAGTCTTTCATCAAGAACCCACACAAGCCCTGACTTTTTCTGACTTCTTAGTGGAAACCTTTATCTGTATACTCGGCTTACCCTGCTCCCTTCAGTGAGTGCAGGTGTGGTGCCTGCTCTGTGCTCTGGGTAAAATCCTCTCTCCCTGGGGCTGTCCTGGAGATGCCAGCCCCACTGAAACGGGGAGCTCGAAGTAGGTTGCAGTGGACTGGGATCAGTTTGGCCCTTTACAATAAATCAGCGCTGTATTTGGGGAAAAAAGAAGGGAGGATGGTGGAGAACAAATTAGTGCAGAAGTAGGCAACAGAGGTTTTGAGTGATGGGAAAGGGCTATTTTTTCCATGCTTATATGCTTATGTATTTGTGCATGCAGTCATGTTGATACATGCTGATGCCTGTTCATAGCTGTGCGTGTTAGAGCTGTTGTGACTTGCTGAGCCTTGAAATAGAGATGTAGTGAAAATTAAACTAAATTACAGCAGTAAACAGCAAATTCACTGAAAAGAATGTGATTTTTTTTAAAAACATCCTGAAACCTTTTGGCAATGTTTTCTTCTTTCACATTAGCTAAGGTATTAACCTACTTACTGAACAGAATTGGTTCCAGAGACTTGAATACTAACCTTTCATTCTGCTTTTAAAATCTGGATTTACTTTTGCTACTAGAGAATGCAGATGACTGCGTCTGACCATGCACACTGCTCAGGCACAAAAGGTGAGAAGAAGAGATAGTGGGGGATTGTGGGTTACAGATAAGGCAGAATGAGACAGAAAAAAAAAAGTTATTTTTATTTTCTGGGAAAGGTCAGGAAGAAGGGTTGAAATTATGAGGATCAGGTCAAGAATAAAATAAGTTTAGCAAGCAGCTACAAATCTGATGTATCAAAAATTGCCAGAAAGCTTTATTATCCATATCATACTGAAGACATGTGGCAACTGTTTTTTTTTTAGCAGTGCAGTGGGACTCAGTACAACTTCAGTCTTTGGGAGTCTCTGCAACAGTCAGAAAGAATTTTACCCTGCTCTGTTCTGTCAGCCCTCTTGATCCATGCTGCAGGTGCTCAGTATTTGGCAATTTACATAGGTGTTTGACAATTTTTGTGTGGAAGCTCTCTGTCATATGGCTGACTAGGGGCCTTTTCTTTTGTCTAGCAGGGTGATGCCCAGTCCTCGGCTGAGTGTGGTTTACTGCCAAGAGCCTTGCAGTTGTTGCAATTGCTGTTAAATTAATTAAATTATTATTATTACTAAACCAAAATATCTTCACAGAAATCACTGTCATGTTTCTCTCACTCTCAGTAGAAGTACTGACTTTGATACTATGATATATATATTTTGTAGCAAAACCAGCAACTCTGCAGACCAGGGCAGCATGCCATTGGCACCCCTGCTGGAGGCAGAGTCAACCCAAAGCAGTAGTTGGTAGTCATACCATAAGTACAACTGACGTACTATGTGGCCGCAGGTTTTGCTGGTCCCCATGGGTGTCAATAGGCCTTTGAGAGCAATTTTCTCTGAGAAGAGAGCACCTGTACGGGTAACTTAAATACAACTTACCTGTCTTTGGCATATACAGGAACTGTGGGTTGCCATAGGACTAATTCTTTTAAGTGATATATTGTTCATTTTTGCAGGGGACCATCTTAAGTTAATGGTGCTCCACCTGCTTTCCATATCTAACCCAAAGATAAAAGATGACCTAGCTTGTGTGAAGTTTGTGGAAGATGGAGTCAGAGAAGTGGAATGTGAAAAGAAGTAAGAGAAGCAGGGCTAAAGTGAAGAAGATCTGGAAAAACTGCACTACGAAGTTTAATCTCTGTGACCCAAATGGTGCAGTTTGCTTCTATGTTGAAAGTGATGTGTGCTAGCTTTTGGGAGAGCATGGCCATGTATCATAGCTGGCAGATCAGAGTGGAGTGTGTGGATGAATCCAGTGTTCTTCGCCTCCTTACACTCTTTGCTACTCCATTACAATGTAAAGATTGAAAATTAAAGATCACCACCACTGGAAAGCATGTCATTGCTTGTTCCCATTTACTCTTATTGGTACACATCATTGCTTACAACCATATACCATTACTTGGCTTTGGTAGCTATTAGAGACAAGAGTTTAGTTTATGAAAGAGGATCCTGCAAAGAAAAGGTCTCCTGAAGCACTGTTAACAGGCAGGAACACAGAGAACTGGGAACTGTTGGAAAGGCGTGGGGTACGTCTGTATCAGCAAGCAGTTCAGAGCAATAGGAGCCTATCAATGGAGCAGAGGAAGTGAGGCCACGGTCTGTCACCTATGTCTGCCCTCCATGAGGCTCAGGTTGTAATTTGAATATAATTGAGTCCATTACCCTTGACTTAACGTCCCCACCATGCACATGATTTGAAAACTGCTTAAATGTCTCTCTTGAATCTTTTTGTCTTAGTTTGCAGCATGTTCAGTTCAAACATAGGACAGATCTTGTGGATCATGCCATGCCTAGGTTAGCAATTATTGTAATCCTATAGAAGCACATACATAGAGCAAACAGCTGGATTAAGCCTGAACTAGATCTGTCAGTGTGTGGCAGCTACTTTGTTTTAGCTCTGGTCTGGTCCCATTACCTACATGACTGTTGGCAGGTAAGTGTATGGGCTGATTGCTGTGGAGTTCATCTTCCTATGTCTTTTCATCTGGAAGGAATACGACTCATGTGCTCCACAGGCCCTCTGAAAAGGGAACCAAGGCATGGTAACTGGTAATATTTAGGAGACTGGCTTCAAAACCACACTTCTAGTCCAGCTGAAATGCTAATGCGGACGTACTCCTTGGTCTTCTCTGAAAGGAATTACATGCACCAAACCTGCTCTGTGAGCCAAATCAGCATGTGGTAAATGGAGGCTTCTTTAGGGAATTTCTTACAGAACTGCACTGCAGCTCTGAAATTAATGCTAATATAGACAAAGACAATAAGAGAAGCCTCAAAACAAAGAAGGAGAGACCCAGAACAAAAAATATTGGCTTGTAGGCATAATTGCTAGTGTTCTGTCAAAGATGAATACAGAAATTACTGTACTGGGGAAAAAAAAAAAGAAAAAAAACAGGGAACATTTGGAAGAGAAAGTGCAATAACTGGGGAAAATTGGCAACAAAGAGCAATCTTAAATTAACTGTAGCCTTGTGTTAAGTTTTCTGTTTTGTTGATCCTCACTTCAGATTTATGTGTTCACCTGAGAAATTTCTTAATTTCTAAATAAAGCATAACCTTACACTAAAATAATGTAAAATATAAAAAAGAAGTTATTTTATTAAGAACAATATATATATATAGGCACCTGAACTGGTTTTGTGTGAATTATCTTTTTGTATTTTCAGAGTGTAATGACAAATAGGCTTCATAACTGTTAACTATTGAAAACTACCTGTTAAGCAGGATACCATATGCTCTGCTTTATAGTGTACAAACAAAACAAATTGCTACAAATTTGATAATCTGTAGCTAATAAGGAGTAAAGTAATGCTTTTAGAATATTTGAGTAGTAAGTTATGTATTAGAAATAAAAGGAATACAAAAGTCAGAGAGTACCCTGGTCAAGACCTGTGACATTCTGTTGACTTTTGAAAAAAACTCCTAGTGAGCAGCAGAAAATACTGTCCCATGTAGGGTTGCCTCCCACATTTTTCCTCTATGAAAAGGTGTTAGTTATCTAGTTAGCACTTGCCTCAGAGGTGGCATTAGTAGACCCTTTCATAGTCACTGTCCTATTTTCCTCATCTTGTAGCCACTCAGCATTTTGTCAGGCCTCTATCTGAGACGCTTCACACTTGATTGAAATTAGAAAACTGTGGTTAAGTGGAAACTGCATACATGAACACACACTAACATTAATTTCATTAATTTCTTACAGAATCAGGTTAAAGGCTCATGGACCCTACTGGCATACTACTTTACAGTGCCAAGCATTCTACTTTTCTCTTTTGCCATTTTCTTTTGAGTGTAAGGACCTCTGAATTCTCTGCTTAAGTTTATCTTTGTGGTGTACTGGCATTCTTAACAGGTGGCAGAAAAAGCCATGGTAACGGTTCACATTCTCTACAATGGGCATTGTTCTAAGCAGTTTGCATTTTGGAAAGTTGGTTCATCAGAGTTACTTAGTGATGTCATTGGTGAAAAACCTGTGATCATCTGCTAGGTATGGTCAAATAATCAGTGAAAAAAAATAGAAGGTGTAGGTGATTAGAAAGGAATAGAAGAGTCTATTGTATATATTTTTGGAGGTGGGTGGGGGATGTTTCTCCTGTATAAAGCTGTAGGAGCTACTGAAGGAGTAAGGTAAGGTGTGGAGGGGATCTGCGTTCCTGCCTGCCCTGTCCCTTTTGCTGGAGAGGCCCTGCCTCCCCCTCTCTGTCAGATGGTAAGCCAGAAAACCTGAGGATGTTGTAGTCAGGGGCTTGGTTTGGGCCATGCTTGAGTATCTACATTAACTATGATAAACACCATATATTAGCTAAAATGTCCTCAATAAAAGCTCTAGCCCACATTTCTGGACCCATGCAAGAGCTCATGTCTACATCCGCACAGTTTAAGCCTTATCTCATGCAGTGTTACTGCACAGAAAGATTGTGCTTATCTCATTTCATTGCCTCAGTCAAGTGATAAAAATAGTGTCATATAGGTTTCTACCAGATAGTTTCTAAGTCCAGCATAATTTGTGTTTTGTTCCAAGTTGTCTGTAATGCTTCTGTTGCCTTGAAACATCTATTGGAGTTGTGCTATTAAAAGCTTAAGGTACCCTCAATCCTCTAACCACTGCTATTGACCTCTCAACAAATAAAGGACTTTTCCTCTAAATCCATATTTGACCTCTCTTTGGTGTGCTGAAAGAGAAAACGTGGGAAAAAAAAGAAAGTGGATTTTGTTTTTACTTTAAAGAAACAGACCTATTGGCAAGGACATTCACGTAAGGCATGTTTTCTGTGGAGGCCTGTCATGTTTGTTTCATATGAAGAGAATCACTTCGGGGTTTTTTTGTTGTTCAATCAAATGCAGGAAAAGTCTGGTCATGCCACCTAAGCTTTCCTCCCACAGCAGTCATTAATCACTCCCTTTGAAGTACATTTTGCAGTTAGAAGGAAAGTATTGATAACTGATAAAGTTCTAATTTTTCAAACGCCGCATACATGACATCAATGACATACATAAGTAATTACTTCAGTTTTAGTGGAACTTGCCTGTAATTCATGCTGAAGTATCTGAATACTTGGAGACAGATGTTACATTGTCAATTAGAGCTATTTCTATTGCTGTTAGAGAAGATCCATATATTCTCAGTGGTGGTGAATAAATTATTCTTTAAAACTGAATCATATTAAGCATATGAATTGATTAACATAGTGATTTTAATGGTGTTGCAGCCAAGGGCATCACTGTTCAGATTAATTTTTCAATTTTTATTTGTCTGTATGTGTTGTAAGGATTTTTTTTGCTTGTCCATAGGACTCTTGGTATGATTGGGTATGAAGCTGTATTTGGTACATAAATATAAGTCACTGTTAAATATTTAGGAGAAAGCAGATTAAGCTATGTGGACTGAGCTATATCATTCTTGAAAGGGTAAATTAGTCTTTTACAGGTCAAGATAAGGTTTCCAGTTTAAGAGACACTGATTAAAATACTGATACGTATCTTATACGTGTTTTGTTCCAAGCAACCTGATCACAGAACTGCAGAGTCACTCAGGTGGGAAGGGCTCATGGGAGGTCTCTGGTAACTCCTTGTCCTGAGCAGGGCCAGCTCTGGGATCAGACCAGACTGTTCAGGGCTTTCTCCAGGCAAGTCTCTAGGTTCTTCTCAGAAGAACTGCTATTCAGCCATTCAGCCTGCTGCCTGCATTGACAAAAATCAACAATCCATCCCAGGTGCAGGGCTCTGCATCTGCCATCTCTGAATTTCACGAGGCTCCTGGTGACCCATTCCTGTGCTTTGCTTCAATCAGGGTGAGCTGGCCTCCAGCCATTACCCTTTGAGCCTGACAAATCAACCAGCTTTTCATCCATCTAGAAGCCACCTGTCCAGTATATAATACACTAACTTGGATACAATGGTGCTGGGAGAAACCACTTCAAATGCAATGGTGGAGATGAACTCAAATTCACTACTGCCACCATACGAACTTAGAGTGATATTCTGATTCTTATTTTTTTAAAAGAAAAACAACTGTAGCTTGAATTTCTTAACAACATTCTGAAAGTTTATTCACATTTAAGTACAGTATG
>NW_008591625.1:0-41474 GCF_000691845.1 Merops nubicus | reverse complement strand
TCCCTACAGAACTTTTGACTGGAGGTGCATGCATACTGGAAATAAATTGCTGTCTGGAGGCCCAGTAAAAGAACTTTATGTCATCAATTTCCCCTCTTTTCATTAGGTAGGATATATCCTACACACGGGCTTTGTGTCAAATACCATTATTTATAGTAATAAACAACAAGCGCATTCCATGTAGAAATACTGCCAACTTTTCCCAAATGCTGAGACCTGTGTATCTCCAGTAAAACTTAGTGGATTTTCCAAGATTTAAATGTTAACAGTACTCATAGCAAAATTTGCTCAATGACTTCCTGAGCATCTATTGCTTGTAACTGTCTTTTCTCATATGAGTAATTTTTTGTTCTGTTATTCTTCTTCTTAATTAGAAGAAAGTGTTGAGACTCTTTATCCTGGGGACTATGATCTACAGGTGTCTCACATTCTGTAATAACGGGTAATGCAGGAAGGATCATGTCTCAAGTGCTCCCTGTAGAAGGGAATGTCTCACCTTCCAGCTTCCTCCATCAGCACTTTGGAATTTCAAGGTGCTGGATTAAAATGGTGTCAGGAATTCACTGCTCCTTTCTGAAGTTTCAGGTGTGGTAGTTAAAGTATCTAGCACTCTCTTAACACCCTACACTGAAGTAATAAAAGCTCTCAGAAACAAATTACTGATCTCACTGAGTATTGCTAGTCTTCTGTCTTTAGCACCCTGTGGCCCAGAAATTTTTTTGTGGCATATCATCTGCTGGATATTTGAAGACTGTACATCACATGACATTCCCCCACACCATTTACAAATGTTTATGTATATTGCTTGAAATGTTATGTAAATTAAAATTAACTCCACAACATTATCACAATTTATAAATCATATACTGGGATTTAGAAGTCTATTTTGAAGCTTTCTGTAAAGGCACAGTTTGCAGTGCAGTACAAAATGAGACTAGGATTGAGTCTGAATTGTGCTAGCATAGATCAGCTACAGGCTAAAAGCCCTGTGCAAGAAATCAAAGCAGCTCCCATACTCAGAGCAATAAAACATTGTAAAGACAAAACCTTGCTATTAAAAAGTTGCTCTTCATGCTTCCCTGTTCAGCCCCACCACTCTGCATCAGAAGGGAGTGTAGCACAATATAGATTTTGTTACTTTTATTAACATCTTGTTATCTTAGACCAAGCTACCAGAGAGAGATACCAGTAAAAGTGAGAGGGAGGTAAGCTATCAAGTTGCTAACATTGCTTCCTGTGGCAGTCTGGCTTTTTTCTTGGTTGTCTCCTGTTCCAGCTCAAAACAGTCTGCAGTTGAAAAGTTCTGTCAATCTGTTTATGCTCTGTTACTGCTCACAGAGATACTATACACACTTCTAATATGCATTAGTTTTAATGACATTAAAAGAAATGTAATTATAGAGATTGGTTCACAGAGAAGAGGAATAAGTGACTCAAAATGGATGGATGAAAGACAACATAAACAGATGTTTACAAGAGAACGGTTCATTGAGTGCACGGAGCTTCGTATGGTAGTGGGGCATGTTTCCCTGCAGGCACTCTCAAATTCTTAGTACAGTTTAAATGTGAAAGGCAATGCCAAGTCTTACTAATATTGTCCTACCACTCTGCTGTATGCAGTGTAAGGCAAACACTAAAAATGTTCTTTGGCTCCCTGATGTTACTGTCCCATATCCCCAGGATGAGGTAAATTTAAAGACTTCGTCTGATTGGTAAAGAAAACAGATGGACTAAACAGGAACCTGTGAATTATCCTTGTTTAATTTTCCTTAAGACTGATAGGACTAAAAACTGTGCAGCAAGTCTTTACAGCATGTCCCCATGCATAGCCAAGATTTGGTCATTTCTTGTTTCGTTGAATTTCACTCTGGAAAGCTCATACTGTGATTTGATGCTCTGACCATTTGAACATTGATTCCCACCCCCATATGGAGCTGTTCTTGAATTTTACAATGGCTGTGAGAAAATAAATTTATTCAAAGGGCCAGATATGTTAGGAACTGGCAGAACTCCATTGACTTGCTAGGGTTATGTCGCCCCAGCATTCATAAAGGTCAGATGCTTACAGACCAGTGAGAGCAACATGACATTTAGGCCTTTGGCCATATTCCAAATTCATGTGGCCAGTTTTGTTTTTTTCAGAATTTGAGGTTTATTGGCTTATATCTAGTTGCCCTTTGTAATATCCAAAATAATCTTTTTAAATGTGGCCTACTTAGATAGCAAACCAGAACACTCGGCTTGCCAAAATGTGTCTGTGCTTTCGTCTTGAAATACAATGACTTTGTATGGAGTTCTTCCTCTATAATTTTGCACATGTAGTTGTTAACGGTGTGTAGTACTTGCAAGTATGTGAGCCTCATAAGTATGTGAGCAAAATGGAAGTTCTGCCACTGAAATCAGGAGTTGTTGTGCAAGTGAATAACAGGGGGTTGCCTGTGAAACATCACTCAGGTTAATTAATGAGGGATATAAAAGAAATGAAGAAAAACATTCACAGGAAGTTCTTTACAGCTCCTCAGGTTCTCAGGGACAGCTCTGATGCTGCAGATGAAGATTTTGTCCAATTTCATCTGAAAATACAGACAGAGAGAGAGATTTAGGATGTGGTGAATTATTCTACAGGACAGCAACACCTCTCTTACAGGCCTCATTTTCTTGAAGATGAGAACAAACTTATTTAGATTAAATTTGGCTTGTCACAAGTGTCAGAGTGGATCACTCTTCTACAGTTTCATTCATCTTTCTGAGTAAAACAACTTTTGGATTCAGCATCTGATAGGAAACAAAACTCATGGGAATTATTTGTACAATCTAAAAGTACTTTCTCCTCCTTTCATTTGGGAACACTTGTACTCTCTCTCTCTCTGTGTCACTGAGTTCAACTGAACAGCAGCCAAACTGCATCACTCAGTTATCTCATTAGTCTTTTATAAGAGGCAAGACAAACAAGTGAGCAACATTGAAGTATGAAGGCCTTAATTTCAGGGGGGAAAGAAAGGTTTTCTCTGTCTTTTGAGATAGAGTTGGAAAAACTGAACTTTAAATTGATTTAAGAAACACAAGAAAAAAATATTTAATATTCCTGACTATAGCAGGAACAGAAGAAATTGATTTATTTTGTCCCCTCAGAGCTATATTAGTAGAGTGGGAGAAAACAATGGGTAGGATTTTTAAAGTTCATTAGTTCCTTTGGAGCAGAGTTTTCTGGAAAATAGTATTTCTGACTCTTTCTATAAGGCAAACATGTGAATCTTTCTCAGTAGCTTCTATGTCCAAACCCTGAATTTTATATAATAATTTCTGAATTTTTTCTCCTAAGTTCCGTAAGATATAACTAGACAGTGAGATCTCAAAAAAACAGAAATATAAATCTGTCCTCATCTTTCAAAATTTAAATACAGATAAAAAGCTTGCTATTGCAGGAATTTTGTTTTAGTAATCTCATTAAAAACACAGTAGCAAAACTACTATTTTTTTCTACGCACTGTTTCTCAACAATCTTCCTCTTATACTTCAAGGAGAGAAAAATACCACATAAATAACCCAAATGCAACACAACATCATTCTCCTTGAAATAACGATTAACACACACACATGCACTCTTTTCTTTCAGATTATGCTGCTGCATCTTTGGTTGATTCCAAATAATTTCATCTATGGTGGAGATTTTGTTGCAAAGGCATCCTCTTTACATCTCAGTTTTGTATCCAGTTTCAACAAAATCGCTAAAAGACTGCCATTTGCACTGCGAATAAAGCAGGTGGGCCCTTTAAGCATGAAAGAATAAAAAAGTGAAGGGAAATCTTGCATTATAATGGTCAGTTTCTCATGTTCTGTTGACGAAAGTCTTGTGACATCCTGTTGCACATGGAGAATAAGTTCACTTACAGATTTTGAAGAATGCATATTCTAAAAAGAAAAAAAAACAACAATTACTAATCCTTTTATGATGATGTATACCTGCTTCAAATGGAGGTGGGAAAGTGATGAAATATAGCAGTCTCAAAAGCAGAGCCTGATACTAGTTTTGATTTTTTAGTTCAGTAAAGTAATCACTGATGAGGAGCAGGCTGTGCAGTAACATGCATAATTACGGAAATCTATAGCAGGGGTCCAGAGTCCTAAAGTAAGTCAAATGTTGAAGTAAAAGCATTCCTGTGAGTAAAATCAAATTCCATTAAACTTTCAAAAATTGTGTGCTATGCTATTGGTTCACTGCTTAGTCTTTTACTTATCTGTATATTGTAGTTTGGCAAGAGAGACAGGAAGAGACATCTCAGCAGAGCTTTGCCGTGTGAATGAGTGTTTGACCTCATTACAAGTACTGCCATTTCCATTTCTGACGCAATACTAGGTTTTTGGAACCTACAACGTCCCTCATCTGGACTTCAAGCCAAAACTGGTTTATGTGATCTCTATTCTGGAAAAATACAGAAAGGCTAAGGCTGTGTAACATAATGCATTAGTAACAGAGCAAGGTGGTTTCTCCATTTGCATTATAACTTTGCCCTCTTGTTGCTTCAGTATATTGCATGCACTATATAAATAGTGGTTATATATTCTATGATTGAGGACACAGTAATGGAAGCCCTAGGTGGTTTGCTGGTTTACAATTTAATTTAAAAAAACTCCAAACTTGCCATCAGTTGGTTCAGCTACTGCTGTAGCTGTGTGCTGGTTCCCAGTGCGGTGGTAGTTTGACTAATTGCCAGCTGCAGAAGCTGCAGCAGGTGATGTTGCTCTATGCTGCCTCCTGCTGCTCCCCAACCCCGCCACCCACTCCCCGGGGTGATGTGACAGGGTATTGATTTGGTGCCACACTTGCCAATAACAGAGGAAAATAAACCAAATGTATTTACCCAAAGATAAAAACACAGACTCAGGTTTCTCCTAGGAAGTAGAGGAGAAGGACATGAGCCAAGCATGGAAAAGAAGGTAGAAAATAAGACCTGGAAGATCAGGCTTCCAGGTCCTGCTGCAGGAGGAGATGTAGGTTAAAAGTCGAATGTCTTTTCTCCCGCCCATGGAAATACACACTCCCCATTTAGCTGTATACTTCCTCTTCCACCTCTCAGTAACAGTGAACAATGTTCAGTCGTGCTAACAGAGTTGAAACCTTGAGGAATCACAACAGACAGGGGGGACAGTCACAGTTCCTTGCAGTGTGCTAAGTGATTAAGTAGCCGCTTTTGCAGTTTCCCACTGAAGTTAAGCAAATAGGTTTGAACGGTGATGTCATCCAGTACTCTGGTTTTACAATAAAGATTGATAATTTCTTGGGATTTTCCACTTGATTTTTTTTTTTTTTTTAATTATTTATCTCTACTGTTCCTCAACAACATGCTGTATATCCACACCCATCGTTCACTGGATCTTCTGTACTGCCAAAAGGCCTTCTCAGTTATCCGTTTGCCAAATTGTTTCAGAAGAGATGTATTTCAGAAGTTTTGCTACGAAAGCCTGACACTCCACACTTTTTCATTGGAGTCTTCCAGAGCTGTGAATGGCAGTGATGACATCAGTGATGTCAGCATCACCATGCAGAATATATAAACGTGGTGTAGTTGGCTGTGTTTCCTCCGGTGAGCTCCGTATCTTGTGCTGTGGTACCTTACTGCAGGAAACAGAGATTGCAGGGAGGAAGAGAAGGACTGTTTTTCCTCCAGCTGCACTCTCCCCCTCAAGCTGCTTAGCTGTCACCAGTGGTAGGTGGACAATCCCACCTGTCTCATGCTTCCCCAAAGGAGGAAAGTAAAAGCTTCTTGTGCCTAACCATTGTGGAGGGAGGAGGGTGCAGAGGGAAATTTTTAAGCTGCTTGTTTATCATGACTTGGAAATGAGCTGGAGGTCAAAATAACTCAGATTTGTCTGTGTGTTAATGTCCAGCTCTGTTTAATATCAAAGACAGCTGCAGTGCTTGCACAAGGCAGAAGCTTAGCTGATCAGCTATCTTACTTTAACATGAAGGAAAAGTACAGCAAGGGCATTTTTTTTTTTTAAATGGAAACATGGTTCTGCAATATATAAACAAATGTTAGTCAGAATTCTTGAACAATAATCATCCTGTAAATTGTTTCTTTTTCTTTTTATTTCAGGGTTTTTTGTATTCTTTTAAATGAAGGGGTTTGTTAATATCTTGTATGGGCCAAGAAAAAAGGAACAAGCCTGAAAAAAACCTACATCCTCTCCTAGGAGTAGATACTTACTTTAGTTGTGATTCCTATTGACTTCATTAGATACTATCCAAGTGGAGCCAAGCACAAGAACTTGACCTGCTGATTTTGAAAGCCCAAGTTTAAGTTTCGTTTGTGCTCTTACGCAGCTGAACAAACAACAACTTTTCCTGTGAGATAAATGCTCTCGACTGAGGTGTCTTGAGCCTCTATTTGGCTGCTGTAGCTTTTCTTATGTTCCTCACAAAAACCTCTCTACTTGACCACTGGGTGTCAGTGAAAGACTGTAAAGCAATTTTCTGTAATTAAATACACGAGTTTTTCTCAGGCTCTGTGGGTGTTCTTTAGTTAAGGTGGCCTGGGCAGTTTTGAGAAAGCTGACTGAAATATACCAGGAGAGTTCATGAATTAGGAAAACTAGCTCAGGTCAATAATTTGTTGCTTAATCACTTAATAATTCTGTACAAAATAATTCATACTGTTATGAACAATTAAGAAATCAAATAAAAAAGCTTATCTTTTTTTTTCTTTTTCAAGTGAAACCACTTTTCCCACGATAATACAATCAAGTAGTAGAAAGTTGTCATATTTTACTGTACTCATATTCCTTGTTCATTAGCCACTAATATGTAACTGGAGGTCCCAGTCCTGAAAGCTGCTGTCTGCATACAAATTGGACACTAGGAAAACACCCTTATATATGTACAAAATTTCAGGTTGCTTCACACCTTAATGTCAAATCTGTTTTTGAGGTTCTGCTCACTTTCACCAAGGGGAAAAAAATTATCTGTTTTAGATTTTTTGGCAGACTGGCCTCAAAAGATGTGAATGTATGATATAAGACACAAGCTGAAAAGTCAGTATTAGCTTGCTTTTTTTTTTTAAACTGAGGAGAAAAAGGTTTAATTGAATGGAATGGGTAATGGGATATTTGTCCACACTATAGCACTTGTATTTACAAATCATGTTTACTTTATGTTGAAACTGATTCAATTTTTCAATATATGGAAGGTGTAACAGCTTTGAGCAGTCTGTTGGAAGAAACCTTATTAGTTTTGAAAACTTGGCAGGAAACAAGTGGCCTTTAGGATCTGGGTAGGTGTCACAAGCATTTGGGGTTATGTAATAGGCACATTGATTGTATATTGCTGCAAAAATGATCTGCTGTCAAATAACTGAGAGTTTTGATGTCAATCTGTTCCGCTCTCTAGCCTTCAGAGCTCTCTGACCATTGAAATAGCTTAAATAGTCAAATTCCTGTCAAAATAGGTTAAATAGTCAAATTCTTCTATCAAACTTTACTGATGTTATTCAGGACACTTAGAAAAATTACATCACATAAAGATTTATTTTAACATAATCTGTTGTGGTGGTCATTCCTTAGAAAAATATTCTTCAGCAAATTCTTTGGCCATACAAATAAAAAAAAACAGATTTGACTTCTCTTTAGAATACAACTATAGAAAAACAAAGTAAGATTTGCGCCACGTGTTTTCTTTTACACAGCAGAAAATGGAATTTCTAGGTATTTTTACTTTTTACGGAGTGGATATTAAAAGGCACAGCTATTTGAGATCTCATTTGATATATAATTGTGGTATGGGAGAGCTGCCCTTGAAGGAAAGCTTTATCTACACTGAATCTGGTGTAAAAAACATTTTTATTTCCCGAGCTGTATGTATACACAACCTGTGTGTCTAAATGAGGGAAAAGTAATAGCCGAGCCCAGTCATGTTTCTCATTTTTGTCCTGTGCTCTGCACAGTGACTTTGCCCAGCGCTCCGGGTCTGGGTGCTCGCCGCTAGAGGCCCTTCTGTGCGAAGGAGACGCAGGGCAGCACTTCACAGCTGCTGCACCCACCTTTGTGGGCTGAAGTTGTGCTCATGGAAAAGAGCTGCGGAGCTTCCGTTACTTTTATCGATGGAACAGCAGGTGTGTAGGTCAGAGACAAAAGTTTCTAGGCAACCAAATGCAAGAATCAGGTTTATTTTACATATATTGACATAAAGTAGTTCTGCTGAAATAAAAAAAAGAGCGTTTTTGCTTTATTCTAAAGCTGAAGTGCTCAACCTGCACCTCCTTAGGTGTTCTAGTGCAATGAGCTACATCCTTCAATTATAAGAATTTCAGTGATATTTAAACATATTTAAGTGATTCTTGAAAAGTCATGCTGTTCGGACTGCTAACAAAATTGTTACTTTTTTTGAGAAGTTTATATTTTAGCAATGAACTATAAAGATTCTTTACTGTTCTAATTTATAGCAGTTAGAACACTAAATACTTTTTTTTGCTCTAATAGGATACAGTATTGAGACTGTCCTGTGTGTAACATGCTCTCAAATGTTTCAGATCAAAGTCTATAAACTTAATGTCTTTCAACATTAAGGATTACAGATAAACTGGGGCCACTGTGCATTTACAAAAGGGATTTTATGAGACCTAAACAGATCACATCACAAATTAGATTTGTATAGTGACAGACTACTAGCATTCTGGCAAACGTGCATGTTAAACTTGCAGACCAGAAAGCTAATATAATTTAAAAAAAAAAAAAAAAAAAAAAAAAAAAAAAAAAAAAAAAAAAAAAGATATCATCTAGGGCTGATATTTCTTCATATATGTGAAATATGATAACTTAAAATTGAGTTACTCAATACCAAAATCATAATTTATTATTACAGTGCATTACCTCAACCTATTATGTCCATAATAATTTCAGAGATGAGCTTACACCCAAGTGAAATAAATGAAGGTCCAAACATATCAGAATTATATTTATCATGAAATTGGAATAGGCTTCTCATCTGTGAAATGTTATAGTATACACTTACCTTTCTGTCCTAATTTATTAATTTTTTTATAAAAGGCACCGATACAAAAGAAAAGAGCTGTGGACTCTCAAGCTAAAACTGCAGTTTGAGAGTGCTTGTCCAGTGGCAGGGCTCAGCTTTAACTTTGTGCTCATGGGAAAATTGGTTTGAAGGACTGGTCCCAGGGATCTAGGGAGCAGAATAGGCTACCTCTGTCTTCTGCTGACCACTTATCCAATATAGAATGACATTATCATTAACAGACAGACCAGCAGCAAACTCCTCCTTTCACTACCACATCACAAAGGGCCAGACAACCAGAGGGAGGAACAAGTCAATGCACTCACCCACCACAGTGGATGTGAAGAAGGGAGCAAACCAGGCAAGGAGCCGAGACATGGGTAGTGGAACCAGCCAGGCCATGAGCCCAGTTATACAGCAGGGTCTCAGAGACAGCTTCATGTTCTGGCCCAGCCATCCTGGGAACTACACTTACCGTGAAGAGTCACGGAACCTAATAAGGAGGGTCTTTTTTTTTTTTTGTTGCCTAGCTGTGGACATCATCCATATGCCAACCCTCATTCAGGGCTGGGAGTTTAACCCCAACACTTCACTCGGGGAGCACCATCCTTGGTCCATCCTTGGTCTTGCTCTCTTCAGCAGGCAGGGACCCAGGCAGGGTGACTGCAGGGTAGCTGTAGGAGCAGCTTTTTTTGTGCAGCGTATCACTGCCCATATTTTTTATTGCTAGAATCACAGCAATGTTGTTCTGTGGGAGCCAGGGCCATGCTGCCCTCTCCCCAGCCACAGGGTTGGGGAAACACTGTTTTCTGACTCATTTCACATCTTCCCATTTTGTGGGGATTGTGAGAGTTTACTTCTTCTTATGTGTTGGTCTAATGTTTAATAACATGAGCCCTTATACTCTCCCAGGCCTTCAGGCACCATGCTCACTTATGTACATGAGAAAATATTGCGAAAGAAGGGAACATTAAGATGATTATAAGGAGGACATTTGCAGGACTTGGTCATAGTTCCTGCCAAGGTGGGAAGGAGAACTAAATGAATCATCATCGTAGTGCTATCTGCAGCCTCTGTGCATGGCTGCAGGTACACTTTGTGGGAATTTCTGAGGTTGCATCTGTCTCTGGGAGGCAACAAGTGCATTGACCTAAGGATAAAAAAAAAAAAATCCTCTGCTGAATTCATAGTGTTTTACTCATTTCAGTATAATACTGTTAAATAATAAGAGTTTTTTCAGGAAGAACCCATTGTTTCCAAAGAAGGAATCACCTTGTGTTATTTCACACATCTGTGACTGAAGACTTTTATTCTACATTTTATACGGAGGTCAACCAAAGAAAAAAATTAGTCTAAAAATGAGTTATGTTTTTTCACAATGAAGGCAATTAATCACTGGACCACCCTGACATGGGTTATGGTAGATTTTTTCATCACTAGAATTTTCTATCAAAGTATAATGTTTTCATAAAAGACATGGACTTATTCCAAAAAGAGTTAATTGGGGAAAGTCCTGTGACCTGTGCTGTACAGATCAGTCTTAGTTACTACAGTAGTCTTTTCTAGTCTTATGATTTATGAATGTATACATATGCATGTATTTTGCTTCAGTAGTTATTTAAACTGTTTAATGTTTGTATTTTCAGTGTTTTCTTTCATAAATTTAAACCTTTTGTGGAGGTGGCACAAGTCATGTTTCCCTAAAAGCACACCATAGAAACAATTATTGTCTTTGGCTAGTTTAAGGCTAAATAAATAAATCTTTTAATTAAAGCTAAAGGATAAATGAATGTAAAATGGAATAAGAACAAACATGTAAGTAATTTTAAAAGATCAGAAATACAGACAGCTAACTTCAAAACATAGTATTCACAAAGGCCAAAAAATGTGGCTTAAGTTTTAAAAGTTTAAGTTCAACAAAACCGCAAAATAGCCCCCTATAACTTTCCTATGTTAAATGAATTAAACCTTTTTTTTTTATGCCATGAAACTCTTGGAATACTGAAATCTGACAGAGGCTTTAGTCTGCTTCAAACAATACTTTGTTGTTTAGTATAGGTAGTGATGATTTAAATGCAGTTTAATATAAATCTGTATGTATATACACATGAAGAAAAGGTGACAAAGAAAAAGCTTTTTTCACGTTAGAAGAAAAGTTAGTATATCTCATAGAAAGTAATCTGATAATTCCTGAGGTAAACTTACTTTTTAAAAAATAAAATCTGGTTTATATATCTATAAATATAGATATTATACAGCTGACATGTACAGACAGCCTGTGGATGCTGTGAACATTTTTCTCCAGGTGAAGAGCAAGCATGACATATAAGTGTTGGGATCTGTTCATCTCAGCTGACACAGGAGAGGACAACACCTCTTCGGGATGCAACATATCTGTATCTCTCTCTCCCCTCGACTAACAGGGTGATTGTGAAACAGATAGTGGAGAGACTGGTCTGCCATTGCTGATCTTTATAAACTAAACCTCCTCTGGGAAGTGCCACGTGTATTCAAAGCACGTGGTGCAGCATGCTGACCAACCTGACACATACCTTTGCAGTAGCACTTGACAGAGAGACAAGGAGTGATGGTGGCTCTTTCCTTTCACTTGGGTTTCAGCAGAGCCCTGGTGCCCCTGGGAGTACCCTGTGACTGTGGCTTGCCAAGACCAGTGACCTATAAGGAGGGTTTTAGCCAGAAACAGTTTGCAGACTTGGAAGCAGATGCTCAGCTGATGTAAGAATGGGAAATTACATTGACAAGCGACATTGCTTTCTGGCTGCCTGAGGTTCTGTCTCCCACTCAGGAGCACTCAAAGGCTTCAAGAGACATTTATCAACCTCCCTTACCCTTTAAGTGAAGAAAGTTTTGGCAGTAGGGTGTGGGTCAAGCTTTCAAACTACTCTTCAAGGGTTCAGTGTTCTGTCTTAATGGAAAAGATTAGGTACACTGTAGTTAATACCACTATATGTACTGATGAGGTGTGGATTGATAGGTACTGTGCAGGGACATAAGGAAGCTGTGTTTTCTATTTTTCCTTGCTTATTTGCTATCTCTCCATCATTTACTTTCAATTAAAAGATTAGTGGTAGTTTAGTTCAGCCACTATGGTATGAAGTTTCTGATTCTCTCATTGCAGTTGAGGAGAGAGTAAGGATAAAGGAATAATCTCTAAGGTTTGGAGAAGAAATAGCTATCTTCTAGAAAGTGATCTTTACCCAGAACTCTGCCACGATCCTTAAAGATTACTATTAAATGTGCCAAGAAGAAAATGCAAATTGATATTTATATCTCACTGTAACCCACTGGAACAATACTTATGCATTTTAATGGATTAACAGAAGCTCATTTGTTGCCAGTGTGTATACCTATTTATTTCAGCAGAAGTAACATCCTCTTAAAGTGACTATTTGGCTTAGTCATACAGGCCTGCCTCTGAGAGCAAATCCTCTGAAGGAGCTGCAGATCACAGCACGCAGGCAAGCAGCTGCACACAGAGGGGTTATTTTCTTGGGCTTCCTTTTACCTTTTTAATCCTCTTATTCTTTTCTTTGCAGAAGAGTGGGATTTTTTTAGGGTATATAATTTTTTCTTGTAAAAAGGTGTTATGCTTGCAAATTGTCCAGGTCAATTTATAAGTAATATGGGCAATGCATGTTTAAAGCCTCACATCTGATTTTGCAAATTTAGTCCTACCAGTACATCTGAAATTGGGCTAGTTAATTGGTGGAATAGCTTCCATAGCTTTGTTAGATACCATGCAGCTGCTGCTTCTCTCTACTGAGGTAGCTTTCACAGATTTGAAGGAACATAGTGGTCAGCTGTACTTTTTTGTAAGATGTACAGGTGCAGATACAATGGGAAATGTGTTTACTGGCATTCTCAGACTGCTGGATAAGAAGACTAGGCACAGCAGTTAAATTCATGTATAAATAGGACCTCAATATCAGTATAAAACATATCAATAATTTCCTCAAGAGTAGGCAACTGAAGTATTTTTTTCAGTGTTTGTCATTAAAGATTTTAAAAACCACTTATTTCATTGCTTTAGTCTTACTCATGCAACTGTATCAATTTTTAAGGCTGTTCATGTTGGTTTCATGTTCATAAGCTTAGAAACAAAGTTCTCTGTGACAACATCTGTGACAGTCAGGTACCTGTACACAAAGTGACTTTAGGTGTTCATTAGTGACACTAGACCCTTTAATTCTGAGTAATTCAGTCACTTGTTATGATAAAATATTAGAATATGTTATTTCATACAAAAGCTCATTTCTGTAGGAAAAACAAACAAATCCCAAAACAGTATCATTAGTCCAATCTCAGCTCAGTGTAACTGGAAAATATCAGCACACTACCTAACAGAGGTTCTTGGAATTATGTGGAAACTACACAGAAGTTATCAGGAAAGCTTAAATTAATGATGTCCTGTCGAAAAATGTCTTTTCTTAGACCGTGCTTACGGAACAACTCATAAGGCTGGAAAGAAATAAAACGAGAAAGCAAGACGATAGCCAAAGCTATCCAGCTGTGGGACAATTCACAAAACACTTTAAATTCACACTTTATCTCATGCTTCTCATTTTTGAGAACTCCTTTGGGCAGTCATTCATGCAGATTTGCAGAATGAAGAAGACAATATCTGCGCGTTTCCAGATTTAAAAGCAACCTATATAATCTCATTCAAAATGCCATTTTCAGCAGAGATTAGTGATTAGCTTGCTTCATTTTAAAAAATATTTGAATTTACTTGAATAGTGTTTGAATCTGCAGCAATGATATCAGGAAACTAAAGATTATGGCTTGAATAGCTCTTTGCATGTGTTCTTTCTTCTTCCAAGAGCATAGGAGCCTATATTATTTTAAATATCCCCTGGTCATTGTTGGACTTTCTGTTGAGAGTTCACTGGACTCTCTCCCTTTTAAGCCTGTAAACCTAAGTCTTCTTTCTTCCTCTCAATTAAAATGAGATTAATCGGATTAAATTCATTGCTTCTTTATGCCAATCCGTCAAAAAAAAAGAAGTGCCATTAACTTCATAAACAAAGTAGCTTCGATATCAAGTTTCCTTTACCTTTCCCACAGAAAAGATGGAGCTGTGAGAGACAGACTATTGCTAGGGTTCTCCATCAGGGTATGGAAACTATGAATTGCTGAATAGGACAGAAAGAACATTGTTAATGCAGGCGTATTTTCTATATCATTGTGGCTAATACTCATCAAAATCTGCGTTGGGAGAAATGTAAACAGAGAGAGAGGTGGAGAATATCTTCTGTAAAAAAAGCCAGCAGTTGCCTAAGAGAGCTGCAGCTGAAATCTTATTGTACACTGCAGGTGAGATTACCAATGCAAATTCATAGGGGGATGCCCTCCAATACTGTTTGTTTATAACAAAATACAGATCTGGATATTTAATCCAGAATTATGATAAAAAAAAAAAATCTTGCTCTACAAACCTCATAAATTTATTTTCTACTTGTAAAATGTGTTCCTAAGTGATGACTTTCCATTTGAGAGCAGAGATGGCAGTGGTACTGGTCTTGGGAGTGGTGGTTCCTAGGCATGGTTCAGTCAATGATCCACTTTGAAATGGCTTGTGCCTTACCAGTGACATCTGTGCAACTGTTGTTTTCTTCTTTTCAAGTAAGATTATGCAAATATTTACTAAGATCTTTGGGGCAGATTCCATAAAGATAATGCAGTGAGAGAGGAGGGGGAGGAAGTCCCTTTACACAGTGACATTTGCCATGTGACCTAGAAATATACTGACTGAAAAGAGTGAATTTTTCTTTTAGCCTGACAATACATTTACATACCTCAAACAAAACTAGAACGTTCAGGGGGTTGACTCATTTATGATTTGTGAAAAACTGAAGTGATTCTTTAGTCCAAAGTGAAAATGCTTCCATGCTGGGAGGCAGCTTGCACATATTTTGGTTTTTTCCTCAGTGTCCTGGAAGCTGAGTTAAGAGCTACTGTTTCTGTCAGGGCTGAATGCACCACCTAAGCTCTTTCCTCCTGCTTCTGTGTCATATGTCATGCACTAACTGCATCCCTGGCATCTGCATGGTACCAGTCAAGTTTAAAAAGCTGGACTTTCTTATGCACCAGTCTTCATCTGCAATCATTGTGGCAGCATAAAGCCAAACTGCTGGGGAATGAGTGCAGGGACCCTTATTCATTTTTGTCATCGTGAGCCACGTTATCTGTACAGCACGGTCTTCTACTGTACAGAGCTGCTCACATGGGCCTGAGATTAAATGGGCCAAATTGGAGCTTCGGTGAGGGAACGTAAACCTTCCCTACCATGTGACCTGGGTAGATTGCCACCCCAACACAGCCATTCTGCTGTGGCTGTCAGAGTTAATGCAGCCAATATCAGCTTGTGCATCTTTCCTTCATACTTCGCTAATGTATCAGCAGTTTTTGAACATCATCCACAATCTTGGGGGAAAAAAAAAAAAAAAAAAGTAGATTGCTAAACAATTTTTGTTAGTTTGGCACTCAGCGATCGCTTCAGGGTTATTTATTAGTAAAATGGAGTAATGTCATCTAGTCCTGTTCATATACTGCTTTATAGTCTGAAAGTATGAAATGTTAAACATGCATAGAGCAGTGTTAACCTTGTAAGCTCATCTAGGTCAGAAGAGCATCCGTCTCTCTTTCTTCTAAAAATAACATTTTTCTTAAAGGGGATTAAAGTTCCTTGAGTGCCATCATCCCCTGCCAAAGCAAACCCGTAAAAGCAAAGAGATGCCAAGCAATGGGACATTTCTTACCGATATCCTTGCATGGCATATTTTCCTTGACAGTGACAGATTGCATCTTTTCAAGGAATTTTTGCCTTCCTCAGATAAAGAAACAGAGCACCCTGAACATGTTAATCACTTTTGCTGGCTGTTACAAACCCTGCCTTAAGACCTCAGAAACTCCAGCGAGTATTGAGTCCTGACAGATGGTCCCAGGCTGTGTGCAGTGTGTTTATCTGAGGATGAAGTATGAAGTCATGTGTATATGTGTATGTCTGTGATGTATCTTCACTGTCTGCTTCTTGCTCACACTTTAAATATCAGCTTATTGAGTGATAAATGATGTAGAATATGGAATTTGCCTGGTTGCTTTTGCTAAAATTTTTGTCCCATTTGCAATTATTTAATCCATTTTTTCTTTTTGTGGGCTGCTGTGCTCTGAACTCAGGGTGAAATGTGTGAGAAAAAGGATTTTTTTAAATGCAAAAAGGAGGCCTCAGAGAAAGTTTAGGACTTCAGAGTACAAGATAAACTGTTGGAAATTTATGCAGTCACTAAAGCAGTTAATACTTGCTTCTGTTCATGTCAGATAAAGGTCTGCATGCCTGCTCTGTTAAAAGGTGGAATACTGAGGAAATCCACAGCAACGTTTTAAAATATAGTTTCTTAACTCTGAACTATCATATCAAGGTATAAACAGACAACAGAATGGGACTGCCAAAAGCCGCTAACAGGATGATGGCCAAAACCAGCAGTCATAATCATATGAGAGAACTTCAGCTTTCCTTTGGTAAATGGATAGTGATACTATTTTTCTTTTTAGGCTTTTTTTCCTATGAGTTTGTAGCACAAATTACCACATTTCTGTGGTGCTGTATACCACACAACAAGTATACTTGAACAAGAAATGAGAAGAAATTTCACTTTTTACTGAGAGAGGACTTGGAGTGCTCTGTCCTGTCCACATCTCTTGCCTTGCAGATGATTGATATCACTGTGGTTTCATGCAGTGAAATTATCACTTATGGAGGAAAAAGAGCTCTGTCTAAGGAAACATGGTCAGAAAGGATCAGAGTGTAAATAATACTGTGTCATCGAGTGTTACTGGGGAAAGGTCATATTATACCAAGATTTACTGTAAATGATTAGGGAACAGGATGGGTTGGGCAAGCTCAGCAAGGCTTGGAAAAGTAAGAGTGGGAAGCCACGCTTAGGGTGCACAGGTGAGTGGAAAATGATAAAGATCTTCTCCTGATCTTTTCTCCTTTTTCTGTAAAAGCAAGATTTTATTCTCTTAAGGAAAGAAGTGTATGAAGTTCTCATTTTAATCAACAATTAAGTTACTGTTATGAGGCAGATTTCAACAGGGCAGCACTGAAATATTTCCCTGTGGAAGGAGAGAATGTCTTTTAGTGGTGAGTGTTAACCTTCTTCAAACATTGTACTAGCCTCATTTTGTTTTGTGCTTCTAATTGTATATTATCTGAATGGTGACACAACTTTGCAGATCTCTTGTAATCCTGAGGAGCAAGGTGTTACTGATAGGACTAAAACCCAGTTCATTAATGTTAGAAACTTCTCACCTGCATATTGAAAATACAACCCATTGCAGGATGTGCAAGCACCATTACAGGACACTACTGCATGTTGCCACCACTGACTGACTTTTCTAAACACACAGGTAAGTGCTATTATACTCAAACAGTAAAGTCTTAAACTGTATTTAAAGATTTACTTCATTAGAAAAATATATACATTACAAACTGCTGTATGAGATCATAAAGGAATTGCTGATAAGACTGACTAAAATAGACTTGTGTGTTTTGGGATGGCTTTTTTTGACCAGTAACAAGATAACTGCCAGATAACTGCCTTGAGATACCTGGTAGATTTTAGGAGAACTTGAAATACCATGCATCAGCAATTCAGGTGACCTATTGTACAAAACGGTAAAGGGACTAAACCTATACTCAGAATAGATACAAAGACTTGTCTGTATCAAATGGTACTAATTTAATCATTCTTCAAACTGTCTTATTACCTAAGTACCTCCAACATTATAAAATATTACGTAACTGTGGTGGGCAGAATATTGTTTTAATTTTCTTGTTAAAACCCACTGCACACAGTTGAAGTGCTGGGGTTAAACCACAAGCCCTGAATGTGAGTTGGCATACAGATGGTGCCCACAACCAGGCAAGAAAGACCCTCCTGACTGGTTTTCACCCTGGGTCTGGCCAGCCTTGGGTGGGAACTGATTAGGAGATCACCACCAGGTGCCCCTGCCTTCCACATTAACTTGGAGGTGGGGCAAGAAGCCATCTCTATAAGAGCTGACTGCTTGCAATATAGTTGAGAGGTCTGCCCTTAGGTTGTATGAGAATTCTGGTTTTTGAAAGGACTCCCTGACTCATAGCAAGTGGGGCTCCGAGGATGGTGGGGCAAGGTGATGAGTCTCTCTCACTTGGCAATCACTCTATGATTTGGATTGGACTGATCACCTGGATTCTCCCATCTACCACAGCATGGTTCTGGAGTCAGCTTGCTTACTTGTGCACATCCTGTGCTATGAGTGAAAGTATTGGCTTATTCCTCCTTTCAGTGGTCTGTCATGTTGGATTATTGGTGTATGATTTAGGAGCGGAGGGAGGAGTTTGGCTGTTGTTTAGTCTCTTGGTGATAATATCCTTCTTAGCTGGGCAAGTGGTCAGCAGAAGAAGAATGAAAATTGCTTTCACCTGTATTTATAAAGTCACCTCTCAATGGAGTCTTGTCATATATTGAGAATTTGAGTCATTGGATATACAACACTAAAACTGGAGACTATTCAGCTCATTAGAGATACTCAGCTCTTATAAGAACAGAGAGCTTTCACACGTAGTTCGGAAGTCACTATCAAATTCAGATTAAAATAATAACTGTATTAGTCAGGCTATCTCAAAGTAGGAATGCTCCCACTAGTTTTAGAAAGATCTATGAAATATGGTCATTAGATTATTTACCTGCAAAGAATGAAGCATTAAGGCTATGAAAAATGTGTCTGTGAAGGACATTTGATCCACTAGGGTTGATTAATGCTTACATCCTCTTCAGGAGGTGTGGTATCAACCATCAAGACAGAGTGAGATTCAACTGTTCGACTATTATAATACAAGAATGGAGTTAGATGTTGCACAATTTTAACGTGATTGTTACGAGTTACAGAAGTATGCAGTCACTATTCAATAATCACCACTATTTCAGCTTTGTTGGTGTTTGCTACCCATGGTCATATAAATCTTTCTTTTACCAAACATTTGTTTTGTGAATGTTTGATCTGTAGTTATATTTTTTTTAATCTTCATATGGCCTGTATAAAGGTCAAAATAACAATGTTAATAATGAATCTTGACTTTTCAGATACAATGTGCAGATGCTTATCTCCTCATGAGGTTTGTGGAATAAACAAGCAGCAGTGTTACTGACCAAAAAAAAAAAATTCGATGCCTGAGCTTTGTGTAAGCACCATATAACCAGCCCATGTTTTCTTTGGATATAAGTTCAGCAGAAATGCGATTTAAAAAAGCAGCAGAAAGCTCTTTGCATTGCTGACACTGAGCAAGCTGTTACAATACAGGCCGTGTTGTTGGAGGTTGTCATGCTGAGCTGCCTTTATTGTCAGTAGAGTGAGGCAGACACTTTTAGAGGATTCACCTGACTTGTTTTAAACTGTTACTCAAGTGAGATGAATCATGTTCTGTTCTATAGAAACTCCTGATAGGCTGTTCACTGATTAGCTGAGATGCAGGTTATTCTAAAATACCAATGTTTTTATTATAGTAGAGTACCTTTGCATTTTAAGCCTTAGGGTACAGATTGCTAAACTCTGGTTCTTGGGTTATTTTTGTTTTTTTTTTATTTTTCTTCTTCACCTTCAAGCCTGGATTGCCTTCATGGTTAACATGATTCAGCTAGGAAAGGACCTCTATAGCCAGTCTAATACACACACGCGCTTCTGAGTTAGCTCCTTACTCTAAAACGAAATTCACTGATGTCTCCACCTGTACTGTGAGAGGTATGCATCTCACAGTGTGTCCCACAGTCCTGGTCCCCTCGTTGTCCTCATAGGAGAACAGAAATGGCTCCTTACATACCTGTGTTCCTGCTCTGAAAAGGAGAGAAAGAAGGATGGAGAGTGAAAGAACCAAAGAAAGAAGGAAAGAAGCTTTGTGTCATAGCAGTGCGTGTTCAGATCTCAGCTTCACTGGCCTTACAATGTAAACACAGCTTCTGGAAGTAGCTGAATGGTGAACCCGAGCTTGCCATAGGGCTAGAAAGCCATACCCATTGCTACACTATGAACCACTCCCAGAGAGAAGACTTCCCTTGCTCTTTTGAGTTACATGATACATGTCTGGTGACTGCTGGCTGTATAAAGATGTGTATGCAGCTCCTAGGGTCAGAGAATCTGGCCACTGCTCCTTTTATAATGCATTGAAATCAATGGAAGTTTTGCTTGGAGGCTAAAAGTAGAACTTGAGTCAATGTAAGATTATGAATGAAAATGTCTTCTGAAGTATTTTAGCCATTCTGCTTACTGAAGTGCAAATTTGTTAGTAAATACAATCGTTGTGTACATACTGCTGTTTTCTAAATATTCAAGTAATGAGGGTTTCTCCCTTGATTTTTAAACAACTATCACAGTTTAAGTCACCCTTTTTAGGAACTGTTTTCTAAGGATTCAGTTTGAATGAAAACATCTTTGCTAGGGAATACCAACCAAGAGGTCAATGGGGCATAAGGAACCCAGTCTAGACTGTCTGTGAGGCATCTTAATGGTATTTCCTAAAGTAACAAATATTTGTTCTTGATCAGATGTGTTCAGGTTTTACTGTGAAATATCACTTCTCTTAGAGAAGTCAGGCTCTTTCTCAAATTTTTCCCTGGGGTTGTTCTCAGGAAAATTTTGGTCAGTCAAGACTGGTGGAAAAGACACTGTTGGAGACTGTCTATTTAAGAAACTCAGACTTTTTTTTTTTTCATCACAGTAAGGCTCACTAAAACATTTTGTTTTAATAATGACATGAATTTTCTATATTTCATATTCATCTGTAGCACTCAGACAAAATTGTATATATTTCCATGCTTTCAGTTTTCATGAAATCACTTATTTGGCCTAACATAACTTTAAACCTTTCCAGCTCCCATGGATGGAGAGTTCATTACCAATTCTTTTCCATTGATTTGGAAAACATTTTATTAATCCTAAAGAAAAGTCTTCAACTTACAATAGTAAAACATTTTGGGTTTTTGCAACTCTGAAAAGTCTCTTGCTACTCTGTTTTATTCTCCACACCTTTGTCAAATTTCCCCAGTTGGCATGGATAATTTACTACCCAAACCACCTATCGAACCACATAGTGATCTACTATTCTGTTTCCTTTTTTTTATAGGCATATCGCTTTCCCCAGTGAAACCTCAGATTCCACACAACTTCAGATCTTCTCCAGTTTACAGAACTTAGTCCACTTTTGCTCAACAACAACATGCAATTTTTTTTTTCAGCAGAAATACAAGCATTTTGCATTCACAATGACAGTGTGTATAAATGCAGATCAGTGTCTCCTTTCCTTGAGCTGTGTTCCCTTTCCCTCTCTGACTATGATTTCACCATACGTAATCCAGTGATAAAGCCCTCTCTAGCCAAGGGGAGTAGGCAGACTTGAAGACTCCAACTTCCTTTCCACTGAGTGTGGAGGTTTTGCCCATTTCTTATCACAGAATATCCTATGCTAAAGCCCAATCAAAAGAAACTTATTAAATTGAATGGGATTTTTTTCTATAGACTTGTCTAGGTTTTGGAACTTTGTCCAAACAAAACCATCTAATAAATTATAGAAAAACTGATAGTCGATGACAAGAGTTTCAAATGCAGCCTTGCTACATTGCTGCCAGCACTGCCTTGAAGAGATAGAAGCTATATAAATCTAAGAATAATGAAATCATCCATTTTTTCCAGAGACAAAAGCATCCAGAATTGAAGCCGTGAAACCACATCTGATGTTAGACAAAGGGAATATTAACATATGTATGTTTCCAAGTATAGGAATACTTTTTGAATAGTGTATCCTTATTGACAGACAGTATTCTTGCCTTTCAGCTGTCTTTTTTTCAAACCCAGCTTTTTCAAGTGACACACTGCATTGCACAGTTGAGAAAAAGCTGATGTAAATGTGTTAGTGGTTGTTCATGCAGCCAGACACCAAGACTTTGCTGATTTTTTGTGTCTTTTGAAATCCATTGATCTCAGAGGCAGACCATCGATGTTCTATTGCTAATAATACTTTGTTCATCAACCTGTAATTTTGAGTCATCACTTTTGTGATAACTTCTTTTCTGGATTTCATCATTTTTTGTTTTGTTGCTACTTTTATCTTCTGAATATATTCACTAATAGGAAAACATTTACTCTGGAAGTTCAAATATTTGTGGTTACATATGGCAACACTTGTACAGTCAGATGAAATCTGACAGCATCACAGAGCTGTGTGAACAGATCATAGTGGTAAATCTTGGATGTGGGATCATTTTTATACACAGGAATTCAGGCAGAAGTTATAATATGGATGTACAAAAAATTGAATTAAAACCAAAACATTAAGGATACACTTGTGCATTAGATTTGACAGAGCAGATCCATTTTTCACACCTAGTTACTTTGATCTTGAAAGTGTTGCTTATATTCCCCAAATTTATTCACAGAATCAAGACTTGTCCACAGAAAAAAAAAAAAGTGAAAATGTCCTTGGGAGAGGCCAAAGACAATTACCACACATGAGTTTTAACTTTTAAAGGTGCACAGTTACACATGGCAAATGTCATATTATAGATATAAAGAAGAATTTGTGGATATTATTGTCATCAATGCCCTCATTTATTGGGGACCTCTATTCTGCAGTAGCTCAGAAAAGGTGAGTTCTATTCCATGGTGCTGCCATTACACATAGATGTGTATTTCAGCATTCACTAGCTGAAAGACAAATTAAAAGTACACAGGATCAAAATGAATGTTGCAGAACCTTCTAATTTTCATTACGATTTTATGTAGGTATTTTTGTTTCATGAGAATAGAAAGTTTATTGAAAATTAAATACAGATATTCTTCCACAAGGCAAAGATGGGGCTTGATCTATAACTTGTCCCTCTTCTTTTTTTAATTTTTTTTTTCTTTTTCTCTCTAAATAGTTGTTTATCCATTTTGGTGGAATGATCCAGATTCTATGTAGGGCAAAAAAGATGTTCGAATCTTCCTCTGCTATGCACAACAACGTCACAGAGTTATGATCCTTAGGTTTCACATAAAGAAAAAGGCAGTAGTCTTTGAAGCAACCATAAAAAAAGGTGGGGGAAGGGATATAACTGAATATCACACAGAAAACGGACAGTATACTTATAAAAGGAATGTAAATGTTGCCATCTTTTTCTCATAAAGGTGTAACACAAGTACTATGACACAGGCAAATGTATGACAATATTGGAGCACCCAACCTTCTTTATTTCCCTGGACAGCTACTTTAACAGAGAATTAAAGCAGCAAATATTCATCTTTGGAAGTCCTTGTAATAAAGCATGCATTGAACAACGGCATCTTGAATTAAATACATGTGACTGAAAATACTATCTAAATTACATCCTATACACTCACTTGTTTGCATGACCTGTAAAATTTATGTTTATGTAAAATATAAACAGCATAAAGGCCCTGAAGCCCTTCAAAAAGAGATTGTCAATGCTTAATTGTAAAAGCTTTTGTGGATTTTAGTCATACTCCATAATGTATGTGATTATAGGTTATTTTATGTACTGTATGATTATTATAGATTGCTAAAAGAGACCCATCTTTAAGAAAATTAAAAATAAATGAAAAGGTCATTTTCTTAGTTGGTGGCAGACATTCAAGACCTGCTTGTAAATGAGTGTATTTTTAAAACCAAATACAAAGCATCTCTTTAAGTATATGTTTTCTTACCTTGAGGCTTAGACTGAAGTTTTTGTGTATGATTTGTTGATACAAAGGTTAGATCTGGCTTCAAAAATGGCAAAGTATCTTTACGTAAAGTCCACATACGTCAGTTTTCGTACACTACCCCTTTCTAAGACCTTGCAGAATTCAAATCAAAATGTTTATTTAAACCTGTCCCCTCACTTCAGAAAGCAAAAAGGAGAAATACAACAAAATTCAAACGGCAACGCCTCAGTTGGATTTTTTTTTCCATGATGGTTAGGCAAAAAAGGTGTTTCCAGCATTTTTATAAGAAATCAGAGGTTTTAGTTATCTTGGTATATGGTATATTTCCATAAAAAACTGCAGCCTCTGTGAATTTTGTTTTATATGTGTTGTTGTTTGTGTATGTGTATGTAAAACTTCACACAGACTGTGTGGAAAGATACTACAGGGACATTTTATGGAAGGTGTCAGTGAATACTTGAATTATGACCAAATGGTCACCATTCTGTAATTAAGGTTCTTTTCTATTTATAAAAAAAAATTATCTAGTTAATAAACATTTTCAGAATGGAAAAAAAAAACCTTAGCTAAGCAATTAAAAGTGATTTCTTAAAATTTATGAATTTAAACATATACTTTCTGAGTCTCTTAGTGCTGTACCAAATAGCTTAATGGTAAAAATGTCTAGGTTATGACTTGTGTCTTCAGTATAAGCTATGAATGTAGGAAATGTAGGATCTGTGACACTGCACTGTGACCCCTTTTCACAAAGGACTTCTTTTTTTTTTTTTTTTTTTCAGGGAAAGATTTATGTTTATGTGATCATCCAAAAAGAAATTGAAAATTAGATAACAAAAATGTGCAGTTATGGATAAGTAGAAATTATTCTACCTAACAGATTAAGTCCAATGTCGTTACCGACACCCGATCCCCGGGATCTCTGCCACCCAACCTCTGCCGTTGGGTACCATCACAGACACAGGCTTCAATATGAAGGATGTTGCAAATGGCGTTTATTGCGCAGCTGCAATTGCTTATATAGCACAAGCCACACCCACAAGGCCCCTCGTGGGCAGTCTGAGCTTTCCGTTACATCGCGAGATCTTCCGCACGCCGATCCCTGCCTAGGGTGGGCTCTGCTCACCACAACAGTCCAAGACCTAAGAAACAATAAAATTAATCATCATCCTGTAATCATCCACCCGAGGAAATATCTCACAGCTAGTAACCTCCATATCCCATCTCAGGGCTGTGCTAGGAGGGATATTCATTCTTCATCAGCCTGCTGCAATCTAGACCTGTTCACACACTGGGATGCTGTGTAACTTTTAAGGGTAATAACATCCTGTTTTTCTGTCTATCTTCACAAAACAAGCTGCTTTTTGGGGAGTGGTGGTGGTGGTTGGGTTTTTCTGAAGGATTGTAGTGACAGATTTTTTTTATATTGATTTTGGATGCTGACTCTGTTTTTTTCCAAAGGGGGGGGGAAGCCAAACACCCCCATAGTCTAGATCTAGATCTCAAGTTTAGATCTCAGATTGCTGAACATAGGTATATTTTGCTTTGGTTTAGACCTGGCTTTGCCTGTTTCTTTCAGTGAATGTAAAGTATTTTTGCTTTCAGGTATTTGCTAACTCCTTCCAGAGTTGATATATATAAATAACTTATATATCCCCTTCTCTGTTTTTCCTGGCTGCCTTTATTCTGTTACTGTTTTAATTCTGTTACTCTGTTTTAATTCAGAGTTTAAACTCTTGAGTGCAGCGACTATTTTCTTGCTGGGTGTTGGTAGAGTGCCTAATCAACAGAATTATGCTCAAATCTGGCCTGTGACACTCCTGTAATTCAGTGATAAATAGGAATAAGGTACTAATCTTGGACCTCAGAATCTTTAAATTCCTAACATATAACTCCTAGATAAAATATATGAAAGCTGCTAGTCTCGTTACCTTATCTGGGCTTATTTTATCTATGTTCCTAAACTGTGAGTTTATGAATATGGGTTCTCTTGGTTGCTTGCAGTTGTTGGGATTGAACATCATCCTGCAGGAAGTCACTATCTCTTTGAAGAGGCCAGCTAAACTGCTAAAGTGTGTGCTATCTAACACTTCTATCTTAAACAGATTAGGTATTTGATCTTTCCAATCTCAACAGTTGACTGAAAGGTGTTCAATAACTACTACCATAAGATTCTACTGCAGTGAGCTATGGGAGTCCTGGGGATGCTCACATCTTCTGGTGGGACAGCAAGGGCCGAAAGAGACGATGGCTCTGTATCCTGACACGTATTCAAGTCAAGAACCTTATGATACTCTATGATAGGTTCTCTGCTGATACAGAAGGAGAAATGCCTGTGAAAATCAGTACACTTTTGCCCATTTAAACGTTGTTAAGTTTGGCCTGCAGTTTTCCAAAAACTGCTAATCTACCAGAGTAGGTTGACCTCACACTGGATTTCTAATGGTATGTCTTTGAGCCTGTGTGCCTTAAGTTTTAAAGTATGTGAAGTTTATTTTACTGAAAGGAATGCTTATGGTGTATACTGAAAGCATTTGGCTTCTGACTTCTGGCTTTCATTCCATCAGTTCAATCATGAAGTGGTTAAGTGTTATTTATAGCTCTTAGACATTCGTTAAGGATGAATACATCTACTGAAAAAACAAACAGTCTTGATGCTCATGGGTAATTTATAGCAATTTTAAAGCTAGAAGAAAACTGTGATCTCATACTACATGCTAGAAAACCTGTCTATTCATTACCATATGGCAATGGAATTTGGTAGAGAGGTTGACATAACCTGAGGAAGCCGAGATTCACAGCATCAAGGTAAAACTGAGCAGGGAAAGGCCCAGGTATGTGTCCTAAGGAACTATATACCTTTTCTTTCTGCTACCTTTTTTTTTAAACAAGAAACACAAACAGAGGATCAGAAAAACCTTTTTTTTTTTTTTCAATTTGCTCCATAAATTCTTTATTTTAATTAAAGAAATTGACTCCACCAGTGCTGGAACATGTCACTGCACAAAAAGCAGAAATTCAGTGTTTCTTTTCAGTTAAGATGTTTTCATGCTTTAAATCATAGACTGAAGGCTCAGAATTTTTTTTTTTTTTTTTATTTCTACCACAATTAATAAACTGTAATTTAATTACACCTTCACATCACTCTGAGTTCACAAAGAAATCTAGTCTTGGCCTGATGACATTAAAAGGCAGAGAACCTGTCACCTCTGTTCTGAAGTTATCTCACTACTGAGATACTTCCTTGCCTCAGTTTCAATATCTGTCTTCAGTGCACAGCTATTAGTTTCAGTTAGACCCTTTCTCACTGGTTTACAGAGCTTTTCAGTACATTCAGTAATTTCTTCAGATACTCATACACTGGAAATCATCTTCTTGTTTACAAAATAGTGAGTGAGCTTCTCACTTTCTCATTGTAAGGCATCTTCTCCAACACTCAGTTTCCTTTTGTGGGTTTTGTGCATTTTTTTAGGGTTGCTGTTTGGTTGTTGTTTTTTTTTTTTGTTTTTTTTTTTTGTTTTTGGTTTGTTTTTGTTTTTGTTTTTGTTTTGTTGCTGTTGTTTTTTTCTTTGCTTGTTTTTTCCTTTTAGCTAAAACTGTTATTCAACATATTTTTTACATATGGACACAAGACAGCAGAAGTTGTCTAACCAATGTTGTATGCTGAGGTGAATTAATCCTTATTTTCTATTTCTTCTCATACTGCCAAGGACTGTCTTTACTCATTGTACTTCTTTCCCTTATAGTTGCAGGAAACCACAACCCTTCCACACAGATGGGCAAGCAAGGAATTTAGCACTTCCATCCTGCTTTATCCTTAAACACATTTCCTTGAAGCCACAGCTCAGTCAATGGCCAAGTTTGGCAGAATCCCTCATTGGGAGTTCCCTCATTTTTTAGGCAGGAGAAACTCATCTACTGCTAATGACCCTTTGATTGCTTTTTCCACACTTTCTGGGTTATTTCCCACACTCAAGGCTCCTGTGACCAAGTGGAGGGTCTAATTCACATTGCCTTTTATAAGGTCCATAAAATGGAATGTAATTATTAATTGTTGGATTCAGGAGATTGCATATACCTTAAGCTAAGTACAGGCTTCCATATTTTCTCTGAAATCTTATGTTGATGAACTCCACATTCTAGCCTACACTGCAGTACAGTTATTCAATAATAGTTACAAAATAATAACTATTATTATTCATGAGTTATTCAAGAACTATAAGATTTTTATAATTACCTTCAACTCATGACTGTATGCCTATAATATATAGCCAAATATTTCTTTATTAAGTTTTTCTATATTTAATGTTTTCCAAATTAAAATAATACTTCAAGAGTTTTATTTAATAAACAAAGTTTAGGGTTTTTTTTATTTTATTTTTTTTACATCTCAGGCAGTACACTATCATCTGGCAGTACCTTGCTTATAAGGAGAAAAAATTAAAGGAAAAGTAATTAACATTTTCATTCTGTAGTGAGCTCTCTTTGAGTGACTGGGGCTTAAACCATATAGTTTAACTTAGGTTCATTTTCCAATTTAACATGTAGACTGTTTAGCCCAGTGAAGTCTTGTTCTAATTAGAGTCCCTACTACTACTACTACTACTACTACTACTACTAAAAATATATGTTTATAATAATAAAACATGTTATCAGGTAATTAAATAATTTCTTAATGAATAAAAATAGTATATTTAAGTACACCTAAAAATCTCATCATACAACCTTATAATATTTTTATTATTGTTTATTTGCTGATAAAATAAAAACATAATATGAAACATCAAGATAATAACAAAATCCCCTAGTGGGTAGAAATGTGATTGTGTGAATACCTGATACGGCTGAGATTGTAAATCATTGAAGGAGGAAGACATGATAATGCATAAAAAGCATGTAAAATTTTTATATACTTTGTGTCATGGTTAACAGCTTTATCCTGTAAATCATAGAACACAATCAATTAAGAACATGATTAGTAATCATTAAGAAGAGTGCAGCTAGGAAATCGAGCGAGGTTCTTCTCTGTGTCTGTCCTAGTGAGGCCACATCTGGATGACTGCATCCAGTGTTGGGCTCCCCAGGTCAAAAGAGACAAGGAAATACTGGAGAGAGGGCTACAAAGATGCTGAGGGACTGGACCACCTCTCATATGAAGAAAAGCTGAGAGACCTGGGTCTGTTTAGCCTGGAAAAGATTGAGAGGGGATCTTATCAATGTTTATCAATATCAAGAGGGCAAGTGTCAAGAGGATGAGGCCAGACTCCTTTCAGTGGCTCCCAGCAACAGAACAAGGGGCAACAGGCACAAACTAGAACACAGGAAACTCCATCTGAACATAAGAAAAAAACTTCTTTACTTGGGGCGTGGAGGAGCACAGGAAGAGGCCGCAGACGGAGCACAGGAAGAGGCTGCCCAGAGAAGCTGTGGGATCTCCTTCTCTGGAGATATTCAAATCCTGCCTGGATAGGGTCCTGTGTAAGCTGATCTAGGTGAACCTGCTTTACTGGGTTGCACTAGGTATTCTCCAGAGTTCCTTTCTAATCCCTGCCATTCTCTGATATTATGATTTAGGTGGGAATCAATAAGAAATTGTATTGTTTTGGACTTCTTGTGAATTAAATATATTGATACCATTATTTTATTCTGCTTTCAGCCTTTGAAATTAAGGTTCCTAGTTCTCTGAGGTATTCTTTTCATTTTCCAATATTAAACCTATCTACTGACATATAAACAATATGATTACACAGATTACTATTAATGGAATGTTACCTATGCCTTGATGCTGCTTTTGCATCTCCTTTGATATGAAAATAAGCATTGATAATTTGATATCATTTAAACTGAAAAATTAAGATTTGACCTTTCAGACCTGTTGCTGACAATAGTATGTGTTATAATTTATAACATATGTTATAAAGCTCATTCTGATTTGTAATGAACAAATACTCAGAAGTATCCAGGGTTTTTTAGAAAGAATGGTCAAATTTAAAATTATGCAACTTGGAAGGGGTCCTTAAAGGATACATTTTTTCAGTTATGATGCACTAAATTGTACTTTGTTTTAATTATCAACCTTTTGTGTCAAAATACAAATAAATCTGTGAAAGGAGCGGTGACCTGAAAATTAATATAAAACTTTCATTTTAAATCTGCTTGTGAATTACTTCCACTAAAGCTGTTTTATTTATCATGTAGCAATGGGATCTCGCTGAGGTAAATAAAATAACCTGCTTTACTACTATTCTCTTTTCCTTTCATTCAAAAAATCCATGACATTTTTATTATCCTTTGCATTAAAGTGCAGAGATTCTATTTACAGGAGAATCTACAAAATTCTTTATTTATATTACACAGGCATGTGCGTACTATTTGTTATGTTGCCATTATGCTCTCAAAGGGGAGCATCAGGATTTACTTTAGTAATTGAGAATCCTTTTATAACCTCTCCAGGCTATGCAACAGGTTGGTTCTACTAAACAGATTATATGAAATGTCTGTGCTCACTGGTGGCCTGTGCTCATATGTTATAGGCCTAGTGGACAGCCCTGACCCTAAACTTTGACACCCTGCATGAAAGAAGGTGTGAGTTTCTTTGGATATCTGTTTGATTTTTACATCAACATATATAACTGATATCTGTACCCAAAAGAACCCAGCGTTAATTCCTAGCCACTGAGGTGCAGGCAACTGCTCTGGCTAAAGTCTAACTTTATATGAAGATAACATGCAGACAAAACAAGTATGTCCTTGGTCAGGGACCAAGCAAACGGTGATTTCAGCATGGAATCACCTCAGTCATGGATAATGGTAAAAATTACCTGGTAAAAGCAGCTTGTAGGACATTGTCCTGTAAAAGCAGCAGTGGGGCGTGACTAGGTGTGGGGTCCCTCAGCTAGAATAAACTCCACAGGATAACAATCTGTTATTCAGGAAATAGCTAATCACAGTGTATTTGAGAACAGTATGCTAAATGATGTGAAAGGTGCTGAGGAACTGATTCATGAAAAGTCATGTGAGGAGAACACCCATGAGAATTTATGCATAACTTAGTGATGGTTTTCTTGACTGATAACTGTAAATAAGAACATAGTGGAATAATGCACATGCCAGAACAACTCAATGATCCATGTAAACTGGTGTATTGCCTCTGGTAGTGTTGCATACCTAAATATTTGTAGAAAGATGATATGGAGAATTATAATAACTACTTATATAAGACTGAATTCTGCCATTGTAGGCTATGGTGAATAGCAGTGTACCTTTGTGAGTAGTTTGGTTCTAAATATGTAGTGCTGTGCCATGCAAGAGTGATAGTTATGCAGGGGAGGGAAAGGAAATGCCTTTATGAGCTCATATTATCCATTTATACTCTGAGTCATTAAAATGATTGCTTCTTAAAAAAAGTTATCTTTGCAAGTAGTGGAATATGTGGGCAAATACTCCCTCTGACAATCAGTGTGCTTTGGATCAGACTCAAAACATACATATTATTCAAACTTAACTCTCCTTGACTCCTACTGAATTATTTTCACCCAAAAGAAAACATCTGACTCTCCATAAAACTGTAGTCAATGGTGAAATTCCTGTCAAGTACTGCAGGTCCAGTGTGCTCCTCAGGTTAATTGTAAATTACCTGTAATGTGTTATGTAAAAATAAGATCCTGTACCAGTACGTTTCAACCAGTGACCCACCAGTGAATAAAGAACAAGACTCTATTGTCAGTAGATGAAATTTATTACACAGCATCCTTTCCATCAATGGAAAAATTTAGGCGATCTACAAATCAAAAAGACTCAACAACACTGTCAACTATGTCCAAACATGTAGCATCTAAACAAGCTGTGTTTCTTCTTGTCAGTTTTAATTATAGGGTAACCTTGTCGTTCACCATCTAAGTTATTTTCTGTGTTAAGGGACTTGCTAAGGGGAAACAAAAAAGGATGGAAGAGGAGTATGAAGAACAGATGAATTTCATAAAGCTGTGGTTCACTTCATGCCCACATGTCTAGGTTTTCTGTCTATGGAAATAAAGTTACAGTAGGGGGATGATTCATAACAGGGTCTTGCTCTGATGTGGCAGCAGGGATGTGGCAGGACCATATCCCCTGATCAAGAAAACAGGAATTGCTCTCAGGTCATGAAATTTAGATTTAGAAGAAAATATATCTTGCTATAACAGTTAAGACAGCAAACTCCATCATTTCATCAAGTTTAATCCACTTTTGCTCAAATACTTTGGTGGCTAATATGATTCAGACAGTGTGTCATTGTATTTCTCAATAATTTTATTTCAGTTAACCACATTTTGCTAGTTCGGATTTGTTTCTGCAACCATAGCGATGAAATATGTTTATTGGCTACAGATACAAAAATACAAGCAGGTGTCTAGCTTTGTCAAGTTTCAGTAATTCAGAACATCTCCTGTCCATGCTACTAATAACTGAAATGTAAACACTATAACCCTTTGTTTCTCTGATAGCAAATAACAAATCTCTCAATTTGGAATTGGACGAGAAGTTATAAGGATATTTATCTACAGTTCAATAACCCTTCCAGTATTTTGTTATTAATCTTGTTTAAGTTTTTAGAAGTTTTTTCCCAGTTACTAACTGTAGTTTTCCTCTGCTGCTCACATCTCTGCTGGATTTGGTGTCTTCTGACACAGAATGGTATTGATGTAATATGTTATGATATTGTTATAAGTGGCATCTGAAACTTAGTGACAGCTGATACTGAGGATATATTTGCTGGTTAATTTTTAAGCTGGTATTGTCCTTCAGTGATATTGAAAATATTTTCATAATTAAAGATATAAGGTTCTCAGGTTCAGATAAGGTTACTCTCATTACAAAAAACAGTTATACCCTATCTTGTGCTACAGTGGAAGTCAAAAAAGAATACCTATTTGTCTTTTATTTTTGGTTTTGAAAACAGTTTTTGTCATTCTTTGATTACATCTTTTTTTACTTCCCTTTTTTTTTTTTCCTCCAAAGTAAATGTAGAGTCATGAAAATTGGTTACTTTTTATTTGTCTTAACCATTTTAGTGCTGCAAAATGTTGTATAAAATACACTCTTAATAATTCTGTTCTGATTCTGATGGAGAATGACCTGACTGTTTTACTTAGGTAACTGCTGGTGTTTTAGATTATTTTCTTCCTGAAACACTAAATGGGTTTTATTAATATTTAAGAATTTTAAACTTTTCATATGTATTTACAACATTCATGGCTCACCATATCAACTGTTTACCCAAAGTGTTGTGTTTATTCGTATTCCTTATACTCATCCTTATGCCACCCTGCATGATTTTGCTAGTAAATACTGTCATGATGGTGATCATAGCTTTTAGACCTGTGTTAGCATATTAAATGATGCTTGTGCCTGTATTGGAGCTTGGAACACCTCCTTTCTAAACTCTTTCAACTTTTTGAAACTGACTATTTATTTGTACTCTGTTTTTCATATGACTTAATCAGCTTTTAATGTATGATAGCATTCCACCCCATGGCTACAAATGTCTTGAATGGCCTCAAGTCCATATAATCAAAATTCTAGATATTTAATATCTCTCTTGCCTTCAGCAGCCTTTCTCAATAACATTCCTTCTGACTGATTTTTGGCCTAAGACCAGAAACAGATACTGAAGTCTCAGAAGGAAATCTCTATTAAAAAGGAGGAAGCTCTGTAACAGAAATCATCTTACTGACACGTTTATCTTACAATGCTTCTTTATTTCCTTTTGACTGTTCTACTCCATTGTAAAAAGTTCAGAATACACACCATAACTCTTCATAATTCTGAGGAAAACTCTGCGAAACTACAAAGAAAAAAGTGTCTCTTAATAAACTAACCCACAGTTAGTATTAAGCAGTGAGTAAATGCATAGGAGTCTGGCTATGCAATAGGCTATAGATACCTCTTCTAAAACCAAACTGTAAATTAGTATTACACACACACACATCTGTGCTAGCTAGCACATATTTTGAAGGAATTTCACAGAATCACAGAAGGTAGGGGGTTGGAAAGGACCTCTGGAGAACATCTAGTCCAACCCCCCTGCTAAAGCAGGTTCACCTAGATCAGCTTACACAGGACCCTATCCAGGCAGGATTTGAATATCTCCAGAGAAGGAGATCCCACAGCTTCTCTGGGCAGCCTCTTCCTGTGCTCCGTCACGCCCCAAGTAAAGAAGTTTTTTTCTTATGTTCAGATGGAGTTTCCTGTGTTCTAGTTTGTGCCTGTTGCCCCTTGTTCTGTTGCTGGGAGCCACTGAAAGGAGTCTGGCCTCATCCTCTTGACACTTGCCCTCTTGATATTGATAAACACTGATAAGATCCCCTCTCAATCTTTTCCAGGCTAAACAGACCCAGGTCTCTCAGCCTTTCTTCATATGAGAGGTGGTCCAGTCCCTCAGCATCTTTGTAGCCCTCTCTCCAGTATTTCTTTGTCTCTTTTGAACTGGGGAGCCCAAAACTGGACACAATCCTGCAGATGTGGCCTTGCTGGGACAGAGTAGAGAGGGAGAAGAACCTCCCTCCTGCACATGTAATCCAACCACCCACAAAGCGTTTTTTTTTTGGAGAGGAGAGGGAGAACCTCCCTTTCTACTATTTTATTCAAGAAACTCTTCAATTACAGTCACCAAGACCATGTCCCTTTCCTGGACAAGATGACAAGACATCAATTAGAAATTTTCTTCATATTTAATATTCTCACAGTACAGATTTTTTTTTTTTTTAAGAAATATTTGCTATATGATGGAGCTGTTCATCCCTATGTGACATGGAATATTGGGTTAATACAGGAATATTTTATTGTTCTCTGAATCAAGTCTGAAAAATTTTCTTGTCAAACATGATTTTAATTTGTTAGTAGCCACTGTATTTATTAACAAATCAAGACAGGAGATGCTGGAATCTTACTGTTCAGAGGCAAAAATATCCCCAAATGACAAGATAATAAGAGCACATTTGAAAACAGGCATCTGTTTTTGAACTCGTGCATCTCAATAAACTAAATAGCCTTCGTCGTATATATATATTTGTATGTTAATATTAAGGTAATTTTGCTTCCTTTAGCTTAGTTCCATTGTACATAAGGGAAAACAGCAAACAAAGTTATTTGGAGCAGAGATATCCTCATGTTTAATTATTTTATATGACTAACTACTCACCTATATTAATGAAACAGTGGAAAATGAGATGGAAATTAATTGTACAACTGCTAGATATGGCAATAATGAAAGTAAGATTGTCTAACCAATGTGAAAGTGGAATGAACTCCTAAAATGTTTCATAAGGGTTAATATATTGGTAACATTTTTGAATTTCTAACCGCTACATTGTCATCAGTGTACATAGAACAGTTTTAGCGCAACATTAAATCAGCATTTCAGAAAGTCCTGCCTGCCTTTTAACCAGCTGGGGAGAAATGAGAAGTACTCTTTGGTTTATGTCTAAATATTTTTACAGTGGGTATCCACAGCTGGCACTCCTGCTTCTGGTCCTTCATCTTAGCCCCTTCAGCTCTGTTTTCAGCTGTTTTATTTATCTTTTCCTAAGAAGATATTGAAATGGAGCTAGACTTGGAACAGTGGCTGATTATAATTTCAGCTTGGTTTCAATTTTTGGCAGCAAAATCTGAAGACTTTTGGAAAACTTGAAAAAATATATAGAAGTGACTCTACTAAAATCATTAGTCAACTGGGAGAAGTCCCCTTTTCATGACCACATACAATGGAATAATGAATAACACGGACACAACTATCAGGGATGTAAATTGTTCTCACCGCATCAAAGTTGATGATGAGACAATAACTTAAATTTATGATCTGAACTGTTGTTCCTCTCAGTTTCCCGTAAGTAGGTATATTAAAAGTCTTGTCATCCTTATTTTAGATTCAATGTCCTCTAACATGTGCCTATGGAATCAAGTGTAGGATACTGAAGGGACTACATTCATTATTAAAATTTCCTTGGAAAGATAAGATGCCAGTAAAATGACTGGAGGAATGTGATTTTTTTTTCTCCCCAGAAATATTACGAAATACTTATCGTGTAACAGTCCAGTTGGTAGATATTTAAAGGATAATTTCCTTTCTCTGTCTCTCTATATTTCTTTCCATTCCAAGTACTGCATGCTTCTTTTATTTATTTTCCTTTTATACCATAAAACTTGACTGTCACTAGTTATATTTTGTTAGGACACAAAATAGTCCATTCAGCAATTGTTTTGCATTCACACCTTGCATTTCAAAAGAGGGAAAAAAGTTACAGAAGCAAGTGCAGCTGAGGACAGGCAATATAATCTGTCTTACTTGTATTGCATTTGACTCTATGGAAACTAACTGGCACCTTTAATGAAGTAAGCTGCACTTCATCCTAAGTAAAGATGGCAGAATTTGAGTACTTTTAAAACAGAGAGAGAAGTGAAACTGGATAGATTTTTCTTATGCATACAGGATTTTGAAAGTAGAGGATAAAGTAGATTTTCCTGTAGTTTTGAAAAATATTTGGCCTGGAAATTATGACAGACACATAATTTCCTATCTCAGGGAGTGCCACCCTTAAGGCATGCTGAGAAGTCTCTCCAGTGCTTATCTCCCTGAATTTTGAAGAAGATTGTCTTTACAAATATGCAGGTATCAGCTTAAACATCAAAATTGAAGACATTATTATGGTCCCTCTGTCTTTCATGTCTAAATCGCATACCTATCCTTTATCTAAAGGACAGCCTTATACACCTTTCTTATTTTCTACTAAACAAATACCAAGAATTTATTAATTTTTTTTGCATTGATTTAAAGGAGTAATAGGGAGGTTTTTATAGACAGATTCCTACTGACTGTTTTCTGTCTCCAGAAACCACTGGCCTTTGTAAGTGATAATACAAAGTATACAAATCATACAAGTGGATGGGCAGATATAGAACACTCTGACTCTTGTCACCGGCAATCGCATAACTCCCAGAACCCCCAGAGAGTCATTGGAGACAGAATGAACTTTTGCTAAGGCAACTGACCCAGGCGTCCTCCTGGCATTCAGAGTAGGGGCCCAGAAGTGTGGACATCTCATATAGCAAGCCTGGTTTTGCTAGTGAGTAATGAAATTAACATAGAGAAGTAATTTGCTCTTTCAAACTTATTTTGTATTGATACAAAATAAGGCAAATGTATGTGGATACAGATATAGACATGATAGATATACAGATGAATTGTAAAGGTTTTGGTTCTTGGGTTCTTTTGCTGATGTTCACTGCCAGCCCACTGACTGGGCTAGTGTGCTTATCTGTGGCAACTGTCCACAGCAGAGAATATGAGATCAAAAATGCACTTGTTCTTGTTCTGAAACTGGCTCCTGAAAACATTAGTTCCTGCATCAGCATAGATGTCATCTGTCACATGAGAGACACTTCATCTACCTAGTTCTACCTGTCTGTATTTTTTCACACAACCAGCACTGTGAGAAGGACACAGACTCCATTAAGTAACAGTGCTTATATTCTAGTCCATATGTGTATAGATGGAATTTATATGTCTGCAAGTCTCTCAAAGCTACATATTCATAAAGAGCCTTATAGTTGGTATTCATTAATCTGTGCTGAGATTCTGAAAGATGCTACACCAAATGAACTTCCAGCATACCACATGATGTTCTCTGTCAGCATTTAATTCTTCATCTTTGTTTCACCTTTGAGCAAAAAACACTATTAAATTCCATTCTTAACATGATAACAATCTGATTTTTTGATCCTTGGCAGGGACGGCTGTTCTTTACTATACAATGAGGAATAGCAATTCAAATGGTTATTCTCTCATTGATTTATAGCTTTGGTTTAGAGGTGCTTCATTCACCTTGTCAGTTCACTTGCTCCTAATTACTCTGTTAGAATCATCAGCAAAAGATTTCCCTTATTAATACGTCTCATATGTGTGATTTATGGCCAGTGCTAGTGCTATCATGGTCTTGGAGGTAAAGGATTATATCTAACTACTGTGGGAATTTAGTTTGTTCATCCCTTATACCAGTAGCTTTTGTCTTACTGTCAGCTGGACTGCAAACATGATAACATGATGTCACAGATGACTCCATACACATTGCTGCTGCTGCTGCTGCCAGTACTTTCTTATTTGGCTAATTTTGGTATCTTCTAGATGAGCAAAACTCTAAGAATGTTAGGTTGATTTGTTTAAGCAAATTCTGTAATGTTGAATTGAGAAGAAAAATGCAACTTGAAAATATATTCTCATAAGAATTTTTTTAGTTATGTTCTGTGATAGATAAATGTAACAGCAGTAGCATAGTCAGACTCTCAGTAGTAGATGAATACTACAGGTAAGTTTGCTAAAGAAAGATCCATTTGTCCTCTTTACACATAAGCTTTATGCACTGTTTTGAAGCATTATGTACTGTTTCATTTATCAATAATATATAGATTTGTACTTTTTTAAAAAATTCTTGTTCACTGGGAGGAAAGAATGAAAACATTTAGTCTTTTACTTTTACATTGAACCCCGTACTAGTGGTAAGATTGAGATCTTTGTAGCTACAATTGCAGATATAGAAGCTTCTATTTATATCACCCATAATATATATAAAAATAAATTATGAGTTCCCCTTATGCATGATTATTCTAAAAAAAAAAAGAAAAGAAAGAAAACTTGTAGGGGTAAACCATAATTTATTATTAATGATCTGTTTAAGGAGACTCTTTGCATGCCAAGAGGTTAAAAAAAAGTTATCGCCAATGACTGCATGGAGGAAATGTAGAATGTCTGTCTGTATGTATGAGTCAGAGCAAAGCTGTTTTAAACAAGACTGTTTTCACAATCCCCTTCAGTGTATTATCATCAGAATGTGGAGTAACTGTGTCCAATTATGGGAAAGAAGGTAGGATCCACGCAATGTGTCAAGAAGGTAAAGATTTCTTAAGGATCATTATAAGTAATGTAAAGAGCAATATACATTTTCATAGTAATTTATTGTTTCTCATATTTTTTTTTGTAATTATGTCAGCACTAACATTGAAACTCATGTTGCAATAAAACAACAGAATTAGTTTTGACCAACAAAGTCTCCAAAATTGAGCATTACTCTATTAGAGTGCATAATAATATGAAATTGAGGAGGAAGGGATGCTCAAAACAGAGTCTAAATTTAAGAGTTGATATAGACTTTTGTCAACCTCAATAAATCTGCAGTGTGTGAAAGGCTTTGTATTTTAAATGCCATTTTTGTTTTACCCATTGTGAGTGAAGTATTGTGTTAGAGTGGAAACATAGTATATGCAAATTTTGAAGACTTTAAGTAAAATAACAGCTTCAATCTCACATTAGAATTCATGAAGTCCCACTCTTGTGTTTGATCTATTTCCCACTGACATCATTTGGCCTGTGTGGAGGTAAATGAGGTGGTGCAAGACTGGAGCTTAACTGGGAAACTAGACGAAACTCAGACATATTTTAAGGATGTTTATATTTTAAAAAATTAAGAATTTGTATTTTTTTCTTTCTATGTTGAATAATTGTTTACAGCAGAACAATTTTTTTTTTTTTGCAAAGCAAAATATTTTCTTTTTCAACAACATATTAAAAACCATTCCAAGTGAGAAATGTAATTTGATTAATAGATGATGATAACATTGCAGTTTCCTTTCTTCTACAGTAGAAAATATTAGGTGAATCGTAACTACTGAACTGAGAAAGTTCATTAATGTGAATAAAAGTATAGCTTTTACCAAGGTTCAGAAATTTGTGTAGAAACTATGCCAATATTTTTTACACCCACATCTAAACATTATAATTTGGGAGATGGTTATTTTACTGAAAAAGTTGGTAGAAACATCTGCAATGCGCAACCATAGCACCTTGACAATTTAAAATAATTTTCTGAATACAAAGAACAAAAGCAGCAGGAGAAACTTCAGTCACAGCTTTTCTGCAATTTCCAGACTTATCAGGAAGCTGAAATACTTGTGTGCACTGTGATCACTTGGGAGACTTTTCTGTACTCATCATTCAAACTTAAGAGAGAAGAGGAAAGCATTTACTGTTTTAAAAACTTATTCATTACTATAGCTGATGCGCATGCATAATGCCAATGACCTTCTGCTGTGTTTTAATGGATTAAAAGTCTAGAAACATAAGGTCTGACAAATAGTCCAGTGTTTGTTTACAGAAAGATATTTATGTGCAAAAATGTGTTTGTTTGTTTGTTTGTTTGTTTTTTGTGAGAATATACACTGTAGAAAGCCATATATAAGTTGTTCATAAACACCAGACACTTTAGGATTCCACAACAACATACTTGTTCAGAGCTGGAAATGGCAGTCAAATATGGATTAGCAGCCACAGAAGCGTGTGTTATGTTAACTCACGTAAAATGTGGGAAAATAAGGTTATGTATTGTATTTTGTTATATCACTCTCCTTTCAAATTTCTCAGCATTACAACTGTTCAGAAATGACAGACAAAACCATATAGTCGCTCCTCCTCTCTTTCTCCCCCCCCCCATAAAATCTTAAGTGATGAGAAAAACATTTACAGTCTACCAAAATGTTCAAGAAGCAGGGAGGGGAAGAGACTATAACATGCAGGCATCCATTCAAAGTAGATATTTTGACCAAACATGGGATCCCTTAGGGCAGAAAGATAGATCACAAAATCTTCCTTAGGCACGTAGTTTGCTCTGCAAGGCAAGATTTATGATTTTGTTGTCTGCTCCTCTAACTAGATAACTCCTGTCAACATATCAAGTTTGTGGATGCAGTAAGATCACAGCTCAAATATTCTGCTTTTGTGCCAGATGAGAGCTGATCCCAGAGACGTGGTTTCTCTGCAAGAGGTATGCACATACATGCTGCTTCAGTTAAACTCGTATCAGAACAAACCATGGCTACAGTGGCAACAATAACATCTCTTATTTTGTATAAATATATATAGAAGCATTTAATAACATTAAGCACATAATATAAAACTCTCATAGCAACAAGAACTCCAGATTCAGTTTCGTGGATGCTACTGCCAAGACAGAGGAGATGTCTTGAGCACCTCTGCTTTCCGGTAATTCTATAGTTCACTCCTCTTGAAGTTGTTACTCCAGATGACTCTTACTGTGATTTTTTAAATAATTTCTAGCTCTTACACTCCTTTGCTGAAGATTGATTTCCCCCACTGTAAAGGATGTGATCAGAAATGCAAAACAGATCATCTACACCACAGATGAGGATTAATTTGTGCTGAAATATCAGACTGTGAACTTCCACAGTCAAAATGCAGAAACTTGGTCTTTTCTGTTCATTCTTACATGGTCAAAGAGATAGCAAAAGTCTGATGGTGCTGGACCCACGCTTGATTTGAAGGGGCTGGATTAGAGTTAGTGTCCCGGTGTGAGACCAGCATGAACTGAGAGAAAGCCTGTTCCTGCCAGGCAGGACACACAGGAGCAAGACAGTGTCCTCTGCCAGGAAGACCAGGGCTGGACTGGTAGAGCTCATTGCATCCCTGCCTGGATCTTTGCAGGTCTGCCCAGCCTGGAGGAGGCAGCCACACCTTATAATACCACCAATTATTTCTTAGGAGAGTGTTAGTCAGACTCACATTTTCATGCCTTTCTCATATGCAAAGACTACAATATAGTCTTTCTTAACATTTGAAGATTTTAAAGGTAAAAACCAATGAATTGCAGATCTTTATATATATATATATATA
>NW_008591624.1:7348-24936 GCF_000691845.1 Merops nubicus | reverse complement strand
CCTAACATCCTGTGATTCTGTGAAAAGTAACTAATGACTTTATGGAGGTTCTTGAAGGGACTTTATGCGTGTTTTAGAAGGAATTTAGCAGTCATGAGCCCCCTACATGTATAAAATATGGTGATTGACATGACAGTAAATTGATTGATGGCTTGTTCAGAAATAAATCCTTCATTTTGATACTCATATTCTATAAACAGTTCACTTTGCCATATGAAAGTTGTTCAAATGAGTAAGGAAACTGGACTTGACCCTAAGTTTTTAGCTAATTAGGAACTTTTCCTGCAAACTCGACATATTTTTCTGACTAATAAGATATCCTGTATTCAGAATGAGTTTTTTTTCCAAAGAGATATTCTCATATCATTTGGCAAAGGACATATATTTCTGCTTCAGAACACTAATGATTATTGTCCAAATCTTTTAATGCTAGCATTAATTTTTTATTTTACTAGATAGTCTCCTATAAAGTCTAATTAAACCTTTAATAGCCATCACGGTAAGTGCATTGAAGAGTAGTTAAGATGATTGTACTGAAGGTGAATTGTGTCCTGGGAATTCTCTGTATCAAGAACAGTCACAGTATGGGGATATTGCAAAGGAATATTATGAACTTTTTCATAGCTCCTTTGCCTTGATGCACAATTGATTGCAATCCTAACACTGTGTCTGAATGAAGCTGTCATAACCACTCTAGAACTAGCTTACAAAATTTCTGGAGTCATGTTTTCCAGACCTGGGGCATATGTTTTAGTCTTTGGAATCAATGAGATCTCCTCGTATCCTTCAGCGTGAGAACATGAAAATAGAATGTGAAAGAAAAAAATGTACTGAGACTATACAAGCATATTGAGAACTTCAATTCTGATTTTGTATGAAACAAACCTCAGGCTAGGGTCAGGAAACAGACTAACTCCAAATATGGACTAGGAGCAATAGTTCCTGGATCAGTGACAATAACACTGTAAAAACAGCTGTAAAAGCAAAACACGGGTAAAGGAGTAACAGCAAAGAAAAAAAAACACAAACAAAAATACACCAAAGCAAACAAACTAAAGCAATAAACACCTAATCTGTCCCTTCTGGCAAAGCTCTGTGAATAATATCTGCACTTGTCCTCTCACTTACTGATCTCTTTGGAATAGAAAATATATCCCATTTCTCTCAAATTAGAGACGTTGCAGTAGCTAGCCTAGTTATGATAAGCACCTTTTATTTAATTATGTTTATTTACAGACAGAAAATAACATACATTTTTAGAGATTAAATATTTTTTAGTTGTTGTTGTTGTTATTTTTTCTTAATTTCCAGCAAAAATTATTCACTTTGAGGTCCTTGCCAAGAATTAACGGGCTAGAAAAAAAGTCTGTGTTCATTTTTTGATGATGGTTTAAACAGTTACCACTCATTTATGACTATTTGAAATTATATCTCTCCTTTTAATAAATGCATAAATCTTCTTTGACTTTTATTCCTGTGCTTTCTGACTTTATATCATTCATTAATTCCATTGTAAGCAGAGAAAAAGCTGATAAGAAAAAACATAAAGAATAAATGCTATTTTTCAAAATCCTATTTTAACCTTAAGGGAAAATGAGCAAAGTAAATCCAATTTTAGGCATCGCATCCAATTCTCCACTCCTTCTGTTGAGTTTCTAATTGAAAATATTTCCCCAAAGTATATGATATTAGAGAAATGATATGGGTTAATTGTGGAATTTATTGGGTGGTGATATGGTAAAATTAACATGCATCACTGTGTAATTCCAATAATTTTCTATGACAATCCTATGAAATCACCACAATTTTAATGTAGAACAATGGAAGCTTTTTTTCAATGTCAATTAAGAATGAAATTTTCACAAGCTCCACTGGGAGCTGCACTGAAAGAGAGTGTGAGTTGGCTTCTAGCCTTCCTATACCCCCAAAAACAGACTGAATTGGGTGTTTTGTGGTGCACCCTCCCTCACACAAAAGGAGGAGAAGATAGGGACCTCTGTTCAGCAAACTGCTGAGTTCTTAAGTCATCCCTGTACTGGGATTGAGATAAACATAGACACAGAGCTTTGAAATGTGATTCAGCATTACTCTAATACATCTCTTGGCTTTTCTTCAATTTCAGACTGTTTGGAAGACTGAGAGGGTGGGTGTCTTGTTACATAAGTATCTGGGAAAAGCCTGCAGAATGCCCAATTTATTAGTTTTGTTGCTATTTTCAGTGACATGTTCCTTTCACCCTTTAGCCTTCTCCACTTCAATGCTATACACTACATAAAATTTTAATGTTTAAACTTTCTTTTATTTTCTTGCCTATTCAGAATGGTATTTTGAAGAAAGAAAAGACATAGCTAAGAAAGGTCATAATCTTAATTTTGTTTTCTTATCAAATGTGAGGAAAATATCATCCCTGACTGAACTGAGAAACTAAAATGCAGATTAGACAAATAAATGTTTGGTTCTGTTCAGTTCCTCACTCTACAGTTTTCTCCTTCACCTCTATCTTCTGTACTTTTGTTTCACACATCTCTAAAATTCGAGTTGATACTGCTTACAGAGTACCAAATTTTGTGATCATGTGCCTCTGACTGGAATTATTTGCTGAAGCATTTTGAGAGCAGGGACTTTAATGTTTTCAGTTGATAGTTTTTTTAGATTTAATATTTAATAAAAGTCTCAATGTACTCTAGGGATTAATTAGATACATAAATGATAACAGCTAGTACTGGAATAAAATACAGTAATTCATCACAAGTTTTATCACTGGTACAAATTTTAGCCTTTATCTACCACATACTTATCTTGAACTTCCATTGTGTGAGTTGTTTCCCTTCCTACTCTGATCACTCAAATCTGTACAGTAAAAAAGTACACATAGTTTGCAAGTTGATTTTTCACTTCACCTACTTTCTTTTTCAACAGAGAATGCAAGAAACTTCCTTCAGAGGCAGTTGTCCTAGGATTTTGCCATAGTTCTTACATCATGCCTGGCACATGATACAAGAGAAGTGGCAGATGCGACTGCTAGTAAAACAAGAAAGTTCTGAAACGGAGACAATTCCCACCCCTAGTAGCTAGAGACTGCACTCTGCCAGCAAGAATCATGCTGAGATTATGAGTTTGACATGGTTGGTCAAGGTGAAAACATTTGTAAATGCATCTGCTCAGGAAGGCTAGGGGATGCTGCCATGAGTTTACACCCTGGAGGGTTTGGCTGCAATTGCTAGCGGCGATATCACCAATCCATCTCAGACCCCTTGCACTTATTTAACATCAACAGCAGTAAAAAAACAGTGAGCTTGGAGATGACCCAGTACTGACAAGAGCTATTGCTTTTATGTGTTTCAAAAGGGGACGCTTGCTCTCCCTTGAAGCTAAATGCAGTCATGGAGACAAAAAAGTTAAAAAAAATACCAGAGTCAGATGTATGCGTTAGCCAAAATGAAAGAACCTAGCCAACATGAGGCAGATTGCAGAAACTGTCAAAGCATGAGGAGGGTAAATCCAAAAAAAAGCAATTAGTTTTTACATTTGTGGTTTTATTTATCCTGGAAGGGACCCGAAGATCACCCAGTTCCAATCCCCCTGCCATGCACAGAGATGCCTCATACTAGACCAGGTTGCTCAAGGCCCCATCCAGCATGATCTTGAACATCTCCAGTGATGGAGCATCCACAGCTTCCCTGGGAAACTTGTTACATACTTGATAACTGTTTCAGTGAAGAAGTTTTTACTGATATTCAGCCTAACTTTTACTGATATTCAGCCTAACTCTCCCCTGTCACAACTTGAGGCCATTTCCTCTTGTTCTATCACTTGTTACTTGTGAGAAGACACTGACCCTCCCCCTTGCTATAACTTCCTTTCGTGTATTTGTAGAGGGTGAGAAGGTCTCCCTTGAGCCTGTTTTTCTTCAGGCTAAACAACTCCAGTTCCCTCAGCTACTCCTCATAAGATTTGTGTTCTAGGCCCTTCACCAGTTTGATTGCCCTTGATTGATCTGTTCCATGATCTTCCCAGGCACAGAGGTGAGGCTGACAGGGCAGTAGTTCCCAGGGTCCTCCTTCCTACCCTTTCCTAAAAATGGGTAAGGCAAGGCTTCCCTTTTTTCAGTCATAAGGGACATCATCTGACTGCCATGACTTTTCAAATAACCTAGAGAGTGGCTTGGCAACTATATCAGCCAATTCCCTTTTTCCAGGACTCTGGAAGAAGTATTGTATCAGATATATAAATTTGATTAGATTCTGTTTCCTAAGCTACATCTACAGGAAAACGTGGAAATATTTTTCTATAAAAATTAGCAAAAATATGTAATAAAGTTACTGTTGACCATAGGTCTATGATCTCTTGTAGAAGTCTTTAGAATTATCCCACTCTTTTCCGTTTCATTGCAAACATCTATATTTTATTCATCTCTTCAACTCTTCCCCAAATTCCTTGAAACTTCCTGACTTTCTCTAGATTGCCTCAGCTTTTGATTTGTTGTCTAACCTGGGCTAAAGTCTATCTGTATTCTTTATTGTTTCTACTTGTCTGTCTATTCATATTCTTTATTGTTTCTTGCATATTCTTACACTCATGTTCTAGATAAGACTGTAAATAGATAGGTTCAAAAGCTAGTCTATTGAGATATTTGGAAAAGAGAAAAAGCATTAAAAAAATTGGAATTCTAGTAAAAGTAGAAGTGTGGCTTCTTTGCTGTCAGGTATGGAAAGGGATTTGTATCTGAAGCTCAGTGACAGGCCTGTCCAAAATTCCTTTTGGTGTCTTTAAGGGGGTGGTACCTTTCTGTCCCTCCAGGAACATTGTGACTTGATGCCTATTTCATGAGTGTCTTGCCCTGCTTCTCATTGTGGGGATGGAAAAAGGGATGCAGTGAAGTTGTCTCTCACCCTTGTGTCTCTGAAACTGTACTGGAAAGTTTTCCATGCTGCCAAGTTCAGGGAAGCAGAACTCAATTAACTAATAAGGGGGTTTTTTTGGTCATTTTTTGATAATTTTCTGGACTGACCGAAGGCAGGAGGGAAGCTCCCTCTCTTACCTCTCTTTGCAGCTTGTAGGTAGAATGCAGGGCACAGCCATCAGTTAGAGATGGTTATGGAGGTACATTTGATGTTCCATTTCTCCATTTAGTAGGACTGCCAGAGCAGGACCAAGACAAGATAGGATACCTTAATTACATTTTACTGGATGCTTTCAAAAAAGAATTGCTGAATAGACCAGAAATACCTTACAGATAATGGGACATGAATGTAAGAAGAGTGGTTCAAATAGCTATTTTAGAGAAACCATCAATCAGAAAATATATGGCTCTGCCAGAGTCTACAGTTGCCCCAAAGGAAGTGCTTAAATAAACAAAATCTTTTCTCTTCTCTTTCTCTTTTCTTTTTCCTCCTTTTCCTTCTTTTCCCCCTTTCCCTTTTTCCCTTTCTATTTCCCTGCCCCTTTTACTTGTCTTCTTCTTCTTCCTTTTTTTTTTTATTATTATAGTGTTCTTTTCTCCCAGCAGAGGAACTTTGAGTGCACTGAACCTTCATCATGGAATGTTTTCCTAAGCAGTAGTTAAAATTCTCAGTACTTTACGCTGACATGATAACATGTCATGCTAGAGTAACAAAAAATTCTATGCAAGATATAAAAAATCCTTATATTTCATAGTGATTTTCCCAGTGAAACAGAATGTGGATCATCTGTTTGCCATGCTTCTTTCACTTCTTCCTTTCTTTGAGAATTACAGCATAACTTCAAGATGATGTTAGGTAAGCAATACAGTCAATCTAGAGGAGAGGGAGTAAGATCAAAGCATAGCTCTTGTAATTCTTTTTTCTTTCCTTCTAAATTAATGATTTAACTAAGCAGCAAATTCTATGGTTGGCATAATCTGTGCATTACATGCAAAATTGTGTTACTCTGTAGAAATTTATAGTCTGTAATATGTACAGCACAGGTTGGAAATTGAAGTCCCTGCTCAGAGATGGCAAAGTGAAAGGAAGTCACAAAACAGATGGAGAGAGTCCTGCCTTGGAATAATCCAGACTTTAAAATTGTGATCATCTTCTCACAGAACAGGAAATTAAATGTAGACACATTGATAATGGTCATATAAACAAAAATCTAATTGCAAAATTGGCTGTTGGAGGTAGAAATAGCTGAACTTTACCAGAAATTCCATTTTATAGAATTTTTATTTTAAGGAACAAAACTATCCCTTCAACCTGTAAGATTATAACATTTTATTTTTTTTAAAGGCAGGACATTCTATTATGTTGAAAAAATCTTGGTTCATTTATTCTTACATTCATAAATGTGATAGTAATTATGAAGAAACTGTTTAATTGTAAAAATATTGTTTGTCCTGGGTCATAGAGCTGTAAGACATTGCTATTTATTCTGAATAATATAAATTAGTAGTTCTTAGTAGAAAAAGCCTTTTTCTTGTCTAAGTACTGTAAGTCAAAAGTAATTCCACAGAAAAAGAAAGCCCTCCTACCATTAAGGATGTGTTAGAAATGCATAGGAACACAATTTAATACAATGAAGTGTTAATCCAGCAGAGAAATGGAGTGTATCCAACTTATACAATGCTTTGTTCTTACTCCAGGTTTCTTCTTTATCCACCTATATGCAAGCTTAACTAGTTAAGATTTCTTTTGATGTTCTCTAGATTTAATTAGACACCAAACTGGTTCGAAATACCTTTGAAAAAAAAGTACAAGTAATCCTTCAAGGAATTCAGGAGAATCTAGTGGTGTTGTTCTCTCAGTGAGAGAACAAAATAAATGTATCACTTCTGTCAGCACAGATTCTTAAAATAGAATTCTGAAATTTTACCAGATATCTTGACTACTTCAGTAGGCTTTATGTAATAAAGGTCTGCTCCACACATAATAAAAAAAAAATCAAATCCCAAGGAGATAAGGAACCTTGACTATTCTTTTATCAGGTATGGACTCCTGTTGATTTTGCTTATGGGTGAATTGAGTTTTGCTTCACATGCAGGGAATGTTTAAGCTAGCAAATATTAAACAGCCATATATTTTCCACCTTTTACTATTCAAAGAAGAACTAGAATAGATTTACTGCAATTGAAATTGGGCATTTGTTCTGCTCTTGTCATGAGTGAGATTGGTGCTGTAGAAAGGTTCAGAAATTACTGCTTTAATCAAGGCAACACAGTTTAGAGCATTCCTGAGAGTTGATACTGTATAACAAGTGAAAAATTCTTTTAATGGAGCCCAAGAAAAATTAATGTAGCTCTCTCTAAAGGCTTCTTGCTTTTTGAGAGTGAAATATGTGCAAATACTTTGTGACTGCCTCTTAAGCTGGGTATCTGATAAATATTTTAAGTTCTCAATTCATACATTCAAGATAAAATTATTTATTCTATGCCTTGAGTGGCCTCGTATTTCCTCCTAGTAGGTTGTAATAATGACAAATTAGGTATGGGTCTGAATAAAAAAAATATTTTCAATGTTTGAATTCATTGTAATGATAATGAAGACAGAAATCAAGATTACCACCATAAGAAAGTAAAGAATCTAACAGGTAAAATGTTTTCCTCATACAGCCACATAGCAAGAAATATAAAGAAAGGATAAGACAGCAAGCTAGCTACAATAAATATTGCAGTATAGGACCTTCAGGTTTTTAACCTGTGCAAGTAGATTAAATACATCTGGGAACATTTCTGAGCACTGAAGCCAACTGGCACAGAATGGCATGTGCCTATGCTAATAAACTCTCTTAATCTCCAGAACAAGGTGATGACAAGCAAACTGCTTGTTAAGTGTATTTCCTGGGATGTTTTGGCTCCTAAATCCTGCATGAGGATTGTTTGGAAAACCACTACCTGGCACAAATAGGAAATATTTGATATTCATGACTAAGGTACAACTCCAAGGTGTATTTACTGACCTGGTTCATTTCCTAGTGGCATTACAGCGGACGATTGTTAGGAAGCATTGAAAGATAATGATGACAAACAAGTTTGTCATTAGGCTTATGTTTGCTAATCAAGGGTCTTCATCTAGACTGGAAACTGTTTTGGGCACATAAATTGAAGCGGGTTGAAAACGACAAAGATGGAACAGGTTCTTCTGAATGTACAGAGACTGGGCAGGATTGCTCTCAGCTGGTGATGAAATGAGTATGCTTTGGGAAACATACCTATGATCTGTTCTCAGGTTGTTTATAACTTGCTTATAGGCTGAAAAAGGTTTGACTGTTTTGGTAGAGGTGTATTTTTTCACTAAATGAACTAAATTCAAACCCTTCAGTTTAAATCTTCTGTTTAAATTGATTGTGTAGCTAAGTACCTTTTTAACAATGATTGGAAGCACAATGATTTACAGAAATAAGTGGCTACAGGAACCATCTATGTGGCATGGCATATTTTAAAATTCAAGAATGGACAAAACTTATGATACTTTGGGATCCAGGTTATTGTAGCTGTATCTTCTTGATGACAGGCTGAGCTACTGAAATAATCAATGTTTCTTGTGATCTCTATATGTGAAAGTTATTTATATTCCCTTTGAAATAAAAGCTGACAACGGGATGAGAAAAGCTGTCACTTTGCACTCTGTATTGCACTTTTTGCCCTATCTCACATATCAGAGAAAATATTTCACCACAAGATCGCCTAGTTGTCATAGGTGAAACTGGTAAAGAGTCATAATGCCTGTGTCAGGAAGCTGGAATAACTTTAATGCCTAGAGAGACAAGAAGGAATGAAAGTGAAAGAGGTTAAACCAATGTGGGACTGCAGCACAGGCACACACTATTAAGACTAATGGAAAATGGATTGCTCCCACCAAAGAGCTCTGGGAGCTACTAGAATAGTCTCCTTTGGGCATATCCCATTCCAGTAAAATGAGTACAAAATATTAGAAAGCAGGTTTTAAAACATAGCTGCTGAGCTTCTTCAAAGCAGAGCAGTGGATTTATTCATTAAGTATTTCCCCCTAGAGCTGATAGGAATCATACTGCAACATCCTCAACTCTGCTTTAAGATATCCCAGTACTCATTTAGATCCCTTAGTATTCTATAAATATCGGTGTCAGCAATATTAGTAAAGTCAATATCTAGAATGAAGTCCTGACATAAAGGTTTTCTCCCTTAGCCATTGAAAATATATAACTAAAAAAAAAAATAAATTTAACTAGTTGATTCTGTGTGTGAGCACCAGCAATTGTCATAGAGGCTGTTACAAGGGGAACCTTCTGATGCAGGTTGGTTTTTAAGGATGGGTATGCAAGGTGCCTCTATCCTTGAGCCTTAAACATTGCTGTAAAAACTTGATTAGAGATTTGAGGTAGATCTTCCTGTATTTTTTCTTTTTTTTTTCTTTAAAATAGGCTTTTTTAAGAGTAGAAAGTGGCTTTTATTCTCTAAAGATGTGCTTGATTGTTGTTAAGAACAAAACCAGTAAAGATAACTCAGTTCTGCTGGGTAAAACATGGACTGGATGAAGTTTATAAGCCACATCCTGGTCACTGTGTTAGTGCAGAATAAACAGTTCCTACTAGTTTTATACTTTGACAGACAACTTGTAGTATCCTCTGGGCTGCAGCAATCCAAACATTTCTCTGCCTTAGTTTTTGGCTAATGTTAAATGAATTTCAGAATGTCTGGCAAACTACAGCTACTTCATACCCCAAACCCAGCAGTGTTTGAGAATTAATTCTGGTGTACAGTGCTTGGGATTGCAAAATATGCGTGGCATATTACACATAATCTCCAGCAGATTCCTGGTAAAAATGGCTTTTTTCTTCCTCTTACATTACATATCAGGCCTGACTGTCCACTTCCTACCCTTGGAAGCCTCTGAAACTTCTGTTTGTATTACAGCCCTTCCTCACTGTGTGTCTGGCTCCATCTCCCTGTCCCAAACTAAGCTCCAGAAGTTGCCCTCCATTCCTTGCTTTCTCCTTGGCTTTCTTAGTCCCTTCCAGTGGAAGAGCAACTTGCCCTCTAAGTACTAGCTGATTTAGTAATTAGCAAGTTTTATTTAAGGTCTCACCAAGCTTTACTAAACAACACCCCTAGATTGTATATGAGCTTGTTTAGAACTGCACAATGACATAATTTCTTTCAGAATTGAAGTAACAGGCTGAAAATTACTGATAACATATCGCGATAATAAACAATACTTAAAAATTATTTGTGCCTAAAAATACTCAGAAAATGGCAACATAAAGATAGTCTTATCCTGACATCAAGGACTCATTTGTGCCAATTTTTAGGGTTGGGACCACCCACTAGACCTGTAATAGATGCTGTTAAACCCTCTCCCTTCCCAAAGGGGAAGAGAAAGGGAATAAAGGAGAGAGTCTTAAGGATTAGGAAAACAAACAAGCAAACAAACAACAAACCAACCAACTAAACAGCTTCAACAAAAATAGGAAGAATAAAAAAGAATATACACAAAATCAATATCAAAAACAACCCCCTGATGGAGATGACATCCCCATCACCACTGATGCTGTGGGAATTCCCAGACTGGACTCAGCGGTAGGTGGGAACTCAGTTCAGGATCTGGATTCTGAAACAGGATTCAGGAACACATGGAACAGGATCAAAAGCAGAAGAGACAGAGAGAGCTTGACCCTTATGATCCCTCTGCTTTATACTGAATATGACATATATGGAATAGTACCTTGTTGGTCACAACATCTCACACAAGGCTTATCAGTGGCGTTGGTCTGCAAACCAATCCTTGGTAGCAACTATAAATATTAATTGTTATCGGTTCTAGAAACAGACATTCTCTGCAAAAATATACTGTTGAATTCAGAAGTGCACTTCCTTAGAAGAGACCTAGCTAAAAAGTAAAATCAGAGCAGAATGAATTCTAACTCAAACCAGCATAATTGGGTCAAACCAAAAACCTGGCATCCTGTGGGGGATCACAGTCTGAATGTGGATTGGATTCTATTTAAGTGCTTTTGTCAGTTGCCTGCCACTTTGAACAGGATTAAAAATATGATTGAGTAGAATTGAGTTCAGGTCATTTTAAGCCCAGCTTTGTTTTATTTCCTTAAAGCTTCCTCAAAACCTAGCAACTGTTTAATTAATCATCGTAATATTATGCATGATTTTATCTTGATGTTTGTCTAGTGTTAAATGATTTCCAGGAGATCTGGCAGATGGAATTCTTTTCCAAGACAAGAGTAATATCAGAAAAAAGACACTCTCTGCAATTTTGCATTGGACTGTTCAACAGGAAGGATATTCAAGAATCATCAAGGTGCTTCTCCCCTGGCTTGAAAGTTTGTTAGTTTCTTAAAAATATTTTCTTGTGAAAACCACTGGTTATATCACAATTGGCTTGAAACAGAGCAGTGAAGAAGTGCCAGAACTTCAGGGTTTTCATCATAAGAAAGAGCTCCTGAAGCCCACTACTCACTGTGACAGTGAAGGAACTCTGACAACACTCTGTGAAATTCAAAAGATTAAATAATACACTTTTCTTTTTTTGTGTGCAAAGAACAACGTTGAAGCAGGAACAGAAGGTTGTGTATTTAAATGTAACATTGGAAAAGTGTGAGGATAAAGAACACATAGGCTAAGTGTCAAACATTTTAAAAAAAAAATTTAGTGTGCCACTTTCATTCTTAATAATTTTGCAAATTTAAACACTGCAGTGGGTATATTTATTTTCTGGTCAACATAAAACAGTTCAGTTCAGTGCAGTCAAAAAAGCAGTGCCTCCACAAGACTAATTTAGTGGAGAACACAGCATGTAGAAAACATTTTGTACCACAAATAAAATTTACTTTGAATAGGTACCACCGTGGTACGGCCTCTGCATCTGTGGTCAAAATGGTTATGAATAAAAGAAACCAAAATTCCAGAAGCAAAAAATCTTCTTAACTACTAATTAAATAATTATTAAGAAGATCTATTAAGAATTTCTCAGGACCAAACACTTCTTTCAGAGTTTGTTTTGCTTTTATTTATTTATTTTTATTCTTGCTTTCCAGGAAGGAATATTATTGAAATATTTTACAGTATTTTGTTAATGACTATCATACAGTCTCCTTTTTATTTTCAAAGAAAAAAAGTACATAGAAAGAATAAGCTTTCCAACTGGAAAAATCCTTAATTATACAAAGGTTGATTGCAGCATATATTGAAAAAAACACCCTTCCTCTTTACCTATGGCTAAAATAATTTGAAGATATATTGAAGAGATGTTTTGAATGGACAGTACTACAATTACTGTACATTATGTAAAACAAATCCATTTACTTAAGATAATGACAGCCTGATAAGACTCTCTGATGCTGAAATAATGGAAGTCAATTGGTATAATATTTTTTTTAATTAAATTGAGGTTAAAATCTTGGGAGATGTCTTTGAATAACTGACAATATTAGAGACCAAACTAACCTTCCTACACCTATTGAGAAGGAAATTTCCACCATCATTTGGCCTAATAACTTGAAAAGATCAAAAGCCTCTCTTTCTTCTGTTTTCCATGCCACCTATTGATCTCATTAAATGTCATTATATTAATCAACACTTCTTTTAGAGTACCTGTTCTTGTGTTCAGGAAAAAAAAAAAGAAAGAAAAAAAAAAAGAGGTAATAAAGACAGGGAGAAAAGCAAATGAATACTTTCAAAGAGCAAAGTCAGTCACCTCTGTTTAAAATATAGAAATAAATTTAGCAATAATAAGGTATTTCCCACACAATAACATGATGGAAGATTGCTGATAGATTGAAAGGGAAGAAATCAAAACAGGGTTATAGAATTGCTCGGTTTCTGCTCTATTTTTGTTACCTAGTAGAACTCTGTCAAGGGGTTCCTCAGACAGCCTGAGCTCCAGTGGATGAAACTTTCCTTACTTCAAATCTTCTGTTACACAAAAGGAAGGCCATTTTGTGTGCTTTACTGTAAAGGAGTTCTCAGAAGAGAAAAGAAAAAGTTCCAACAATGATAATAGTAAAAAACCAAGATGCATTTTTATTTCAATGCTAATTATCATAGAATTGTGGAATGTTTTGAGTTGGAAAGGACCTTAAAGATCATTTAGTTCCAATCACCCTTGCCATGGGTAAGGACACCTTCCCCTAGATCAGGTTGCTGAAAATCCCATCCAACCTGGCCTTGAACACTTCTAGGGATAGGACATCCACAACCTCTCTGGGCAACCTCACCACCCTCACTTTGTGGATTTGCCCAATGACAAATCTAATCCACCCTTCAATGATAATGACATGTCCTCCTTGTACAAGAAGAGAAAACACTATTCATTTATTCAGAAAAATAAATATACATTTAAAGTTGTCATGTCTCATGGCATTTGCACTCCTAGTGGGGGTCTTTTACTTTCCTCTGAGAGTGCATATCGTGGCAGTGGCTGGAAATGGACATACAGGAGAGTCAGATGTAATGTTTTAAACTTTGTGTGTCTCTTCTGATGCTGTTCCACAGAGCAAAGCAACAAGCCAGTAACATAATACTAAAATACCCTCAAATGCAATCGTCTAGAGCTGCAGTTCAGATTTATGACCATACATTTACCATTTTAAGAAACACTCTGTCCTCTGGGAGAGTTCTGTGAAAGACGTTTCTATGTATCATTCTGAGGAGCGTTAGGATGACATATTCTGTTCTTCTCTGTAAGAGCTTCCTGAACTCAGATTTTCAGAGGAGATACAGTAATATACTCTGAACCCTACTTAGGGCAATTCTGTTGAAGAAAGAGAAAATCCATATAAGCCTTTTCCATTTTCACAAGAACTGGAGATCGTGGAGGTGTGTGCTTTAAGAATTTCCTCTGAAGTACAGCCTAATATATATAAAATTATCCCGGGGTTACCTCCTTAGTAATTATTAACTTTTAAAACACCTATTTAATTATTGTAATATTTACTTTTTTAATTGTCCCAGTATTCGTAAACAGAAGAAATAAAAAAAGTCTTCAGCTACTTTGAAATGTTTCTTAATGAGAAACAATGTAGATAAAGCAAAGGAAAGTCAGTTGTGCGGGGATTTTTCTGACAAATGACATATGTACTTCAAAGGGTCCTGGAGAAATTAATGATTTTCTTGTAACCCAAGACAAAATTATTAACTCACTGAAGCGGAACACCTGAATTCTCACGAATCTACTTAATAATGGATTATTTCTAAATACTAAAAAGATTTCTAAAGCTTTCATACGCTTTTGTCTAAAAGGTATATAAAAAACCTGTATCTACTGTATTCCTATCTTGTAGAAGAAGTGTTATATAGAAAAAAAATGAATAAACTTGAAATCTTGTAAATTTTATAAGACCGAAGAGCAGTACTAACACTTTTTTTGCCCTTTTTATTTTTATGTGTTTTCTTTTGGTAGACAAATGAACTAGAAGGAGGGTAAGAACATCCGTAGATGGTTGTTATGTGAATATTACATTCATTCCTTCTGCGTGTTAGTCACAATCTAGGCATTAATCAAAATGATAGAAAACAGTGCAAATGAAATGGCATAATAATATAGCCTCAAATTAACACGTTTGCTTTAACATTCGCTTGCACAGAAAACCTTTCCAACTGTCAGATGATCCATTAGGTTCTTTAATGAGTTTTAGGATACCTGCAAGCTGCATATATCACTAGACTATAGTACTGTAAGCCTATGAAAATACAATGGAGTTGCTGACTCAGGTCAGTAGTTCTTTGGTGGACTACAGTTGGTTAGCAGACCCCTGCAGTGACAACATTTTTGGTTCAAGATCCTGGGTGATTCTCAGGTTAATCCCCACTGCCTTAACACAGGGCTGATAGTGCAAGTCATTGACAACTCTGATGACTTCCAGGGGGACAATTAACAGTTCCTTCAGGACAGAGCAGATATTCTCTGTACTTACTTCAGAGCAAAGCACGAATGATTATACTGTATGCCCATGAAAATGGAAAGAGCCCCTGCAAAAGCCAAGGCAGGAGCTGAAGAATTTAAAAAGGAGATGAAAAAGACAGAGATGGGGAGCTGGACAGGAGAGAGGTAAATCTTGGAGCTCACAGTGACAGGATGAGGCTCCCTCTCTGGCAGGATGACTCAGTCAGGAATCTCAGCTGTTTGGAAGAGATAGTAGAGCCTCCAGGCCCTTGGGACTGTGATACTGCTTCACCAACTGAAGGGTTAAATCCATGCCAAGGAGATTGTTTCTATTCAAGGCCTTAGGAACTATGACTTTTGATCCTGAATTCCCAAATCAGATGAACTTGCATATCTTTACTATAATTTTTTTTCATTAAAATATCTATATAGAAATCTGTCTGAATCTTTTTAAGTATCAAATTTGAATATACTTCCTTTTGCATCAGGAATGTTTATAATTGTAGTCTGTGATCCTTTCAAAATAATCTGTTGAGTATTTTTGAGGGGTAGAGCTTATGCTGTCTTTAAATTCATTATCTGATTTGAACATAAAATCTCAAACCTTTGAAATAGGGCGGTCATAAAACCACAATGCAGTACCTAGAAGAGTAAAACTTTAAAAGATTAAAAATAGGAACTATAGATGTACAAAACAAAATTATATAGTGAAGTTTATACTGCACTAGCTAAGCACAAAGCTATTACCCAAGGCAACAGAAGGCTGATTGATGATATCATGATGACAAATGAATTCTCATTTTGAATTCTGCCTGCTAAGTAATTAGTAATGTCATCAATATCATTACTAGCTCTTCATTCAACTTCATCAGCAAGCTGTTCCCATTGCTCATTTTTCAGCTTTTCCTTTCTGTGCTTCAGTCAGAGGACAGATCTACACTGGGGACTGTTTCTAGAAAATACCCAAGGGAGCAACAAAAAAATTAGTTGTCAGGCACAAACAGTCTATTGAAAGGCTGAATTACATTTTGATAGTAACCACATCATTTTATTTTAAAGTGATCACTAACCTAAGACTCTGTGTCTAGAAAACTTTTTTTTTTTTTTTCCCCTAAATTATATAATATGAAATGGAAATAAAACTCATGACAAATACTTAGTGATTATAACTAAGGAATTAATTGTGGGACAAAAAGCTTATTAAAAAAACTCATTGCATCTTATTTCCTCAAGCTTCTGAGCAGCATTGCCAGGGAAGTTGAACAAAATGTTGCCAACATGTATTTTTCCCAAGTTTCCAGTGACATTTTCCATTTAAAATAAAACCCCAAAAGTTCATCTTAAAAAAAAAAAATAAAAAAGCAGTGCATCCTAATAAATGCTGAATTAAATATTGAAACCACTCACAACTGCATCTTTGAGGCCAAGCTATAATCTGAGCATTGTTATAATACGTTAGAAAAACTCATGGGATTGTGCCTACCTTTAGGCAACTGAATTGAGCTCTCAGTGCTTTCCCACATTAGCAGCTGTTGAGATTAACTAAGTGAAAAAAAGGAAGAATGCAAAAAAAAACCCAAGAAAAAAAAAATCCATCAGGTCCCTGACCATGTGTTTATCTTCCCTAACTGGCTTAACTGCCCTTTTGATGCCTCTTAATCCATCTGTATCTTGAACTCTTTTCCAGACTTTTAGCATCTGATATAGTAAGGCAAAGAAAAAAAAGAAGAAAAAAGCTCCTCTCATTAGCACCCCCACCCTGTCCTGTAGCTATTGGATCATTGAAGTCCACTGTATTTTCTTTAATATTCTTAATTTTTTCCCCCTGAATGCTGCATTCATCAGGATCAAATTTATTACTTCTGCAAAACAGTTTTTGAATTGAAATACCTCATTGACATTTACCATTTGGTTTCACCAATTTATTCCTTGCCTGTTAGTAGAATACAGCCCTGATGTATAGTGTTTTGTTTTTTTTTGTAATAGGATCTATTTTCTTTTTTTCTCCTTTAATTTGATACGCACTTTACAAAGCAAATGTAAAATAACCATCTAAATTTGACTTTCCATCAGAAGAAAGTGAAATGAAATCATTATGCTTATAATTAATATATTGATTTTATTCAATTGTAATTATCATAAGCAACGAAAATGCTTTATAGCCAGACAACTGTATATGATTTTGTATTTGGTATGTTTTAAAGACTTTTTTTCCTATGAATTCACAAGTTCAGTCACCTCTAAAATAAACTAAGTAACAGTAAATTCAAGTTATGGAAATACACTAAAATAGTAGTAATTTTGTAAAGCTTCATTGTCCTCTATTACTTACCATCTTGCTATAGGAATTCTATCAATGCAAAACATTACTGAAACTTAAATTCAAATTAAATTTCAGCCTCGTTTACTGTAGTTAGTGAGTAACATGAGAAACTGACCTGAACTAACATTTCAAGACTCATTAAAACTAATTTTCAGTAGGAGCATCAGCCTTCACTGCTGGTTGTAACAGATTTTATGCAACACACTGAAACTTAGGAGTCATGGTAGCATCTTGCAACATGACATGGATTTTTATGGATTCACTCAGACTGTTGTATTCTTGTGAAAAAGGTTCTTCCTTGATGTGAAGTTTCTTTTCTTTGTTCCAAGTTTCCCTATTCGTTACGCAGGGATTCATATTTAGAGGCTTGTTTTTTTGTTTTGGATGGCCCTTTCAGCACTGTTCAATGATATAATTTTCAAGGAATGAACTCT
>NW_008591624.1:0-7317 GCF_000691845.1 Merops nubicus | reverse complement strand
TCCCTAAGATTTTCTGAATATGAGCAATGTAGATTATAAGGGGTGATTGAATCCAGCTGTTAGTACTTGTCACTTCTCCATTGACTTATTTCCTCAGAGAACACTTTCAGCTGCTTCTTCAATTCATGCATACATAGATATGTGATGGAAGTTATAAAAGCTTGTCAAAGATATTATCTTTTTGTGTTCTAGAACAGAAAGTCTTCCAAATCCATGAGATTTTGTATTTGACTTTTTTTTTTATTATTATTCAATCCATTTTTCAAGCTGCTATTAGGTTTTAGAAATGCACAGGAGTACTGGGAAGAGCTTTTTCAGTTTTGTTTTTTTTTCTTTTTAGGTATTATACCCTATGTACATGAGTTTTTAGCTCACAACTTGTCTTTGAGCTCATTTTCCACTGTGCATGTTCAGTCGTCATCAGGTTTCTTGTATCTTGTATCTTGTTTTCTGTCAATTGGTATCTGATTTTCCATCTCCAGGGAAATTGGTGTGACCAACCTGGCAATCAAAGGGTAGTGCTATGTCTTTCAGACCAAGGAAAGCATTAGGAAAACAAATATTTTCTTCTCTTACATGTATAGCACAAAACTTAAAAAAATATTTGGTGATGATTTGCTTTTGCATATTGTTTTCCTCACACAGAGAATTTGATTTTTACTTTTAAAGCAGACTTTTTTTCTTCCATATTATTCCATGATCACAACTGCTGATGACATCAGCTATGATATCTTTGTTTTACCACTTGTTATTATGTGTGTATTTGTAGTGGAATCTAGAGATCAAGGATCATTAGGCCCTGGATTTTAAGAGCACACGATAGGAAGAAAATGCCATTTAAAAAAAAACTGTATTCTAAACAGATAAGATACTCTGTGACACAGAAAGGAGAAGAGAGAAAAGCTGCAAAGTGATATAGTGGGAATTAAACCTAGATCCATTGTCTTTCAACTGTAGGTGCCATCAGTATGATAAAGCATTGACAAATGTGGAAATTATTTCTAGAATAAGTAGGTGCAATCCAAAGCAGGTGTAATCCAAAGGTGCATCTGATAAATCTAACGTATTGGTGAAATATTTTGGAGATTCCAGAAGAAGAACTGAAAATCTCATCTCTTTCACTGATTCTGTAAATCTCACAAGGAGGAAACCACATCTGAATAGGAGATCTAGAAAAATATATTCCAAAACACAGTATGAATTTGTGATAAAATAAAACAGTTCTTAAGTTCCTACAGTATTTTTTTTTTTAAATAGAAAGCATAAACTCCTGTAATTATTTGCAAACATTAAATCTTTCCTTTCTAGAAATTCATAACATTATTAGCCAAGCCACCAGCTTTCATGAAAGCAGCAGCTGGCTGGGCTGTTGGTATGGAGAATTTCATACCTGGACTTAACTCAGCCTTGTATTACTGTTGACTACTGAAAGGCATGACAAAATAGGAACAGACATATCATGAAAGTTACTTCTGTAAGTGTGGAAATTATTAGGTAAACCTAAGACATGTTCTGATGCTTTCAGTTTTTTCTTATTATCCATTTAAGAGAATAAAGGAGATTGACATTACAGGCCCTGTGACTATTTCCAGTCACCCACTGATAAACTCAGTGGTTTGGAACCTGGGAAAGAGAGGCAGTCTGCAGTCTGATAAAGACTCAGCTTAGTCACACATCTTTGTTCAGACAGATTGACAAGCAACAAAGCAAATTTTATGGCAAATAAGCTTAAGTCAGATACAATCTCCTTCTTGGTTTTATCACGGTTGGTATCCCCTAATTCCAGTCCTGTTTAAAGTGTCTGCTTATGCTAAGGTTAACTGTTATTTCAAAGGTCAGGAGAGAGAGCTTTAGTGTTTTTTCTTCTTGACATGAGGACTAATGCTAACTTAATTAAAATCCACTGCCATAGTTTGAAAGCGATTAATTTTAAACACCTCCATGGGGGAATCATATCTTTCTGGAAATTTCCAATCAGAAATAGTCTTGGTTAACTGAAAGGACCAATTTTTCCTTACTGTTTTGAGACAGGAAGTGTTTGTCAAATGTAAGGAAATTTACACCAGGATAAGTTAGAAAAAAAAGGGACTAGGATGACAAAATTTTCTTGTAAACACAATGCCTGGATTTACAAAAAGCTTCATTTATAAATAATATCAAAAACAGAGCTATAAATCAAATGTTTTTATTAAGAACAACACTTGCATTATTAAGAAATTATCCGAGAACTTTAAAGAGGCAACAATTTTTAAACTTCTCCTTGAATCAATTCACTTTGCTTGTTGCATGGAAGGCATCAATCTTGATATATAAAAAGTAAGTAATGTTTTTTCTGCTTAAGAATCATAGAATCATAGAATCATAGACTCATAGGGGTTGGAAGGGACCTCAAAAGATCATCCAGTCCAACCCCCCTGCCAGAGCAGGACCAGCTAGAGTATGTCACACAAGAATCTTCCTCATATTTCTGAAGTAGAGTAAAAAACAGTCTTGGGATTATCTTAGCTTGATCCCATTCCTTTTGAAACTAATAATGGTAAAACTCTAATTATCATCAAAGACAATTACTGTTAAGTAGTTCCTCAGAGAGCATTCCATCGTTGGGTCTGGATTGCTGAAGTTTCTCAATCAAGAATGCTGTCAGGAAGGAAACCTATTATCTAACATATATATGCTCTTACCTCACTTTCTGTGATGCTATGAATTTTTCATTACAGCCATGGACAACATAGGTAATGTAGACTTTGGAGGTGGGAGAAAAATTGATGTAAATAGTCCCTCTTCCTCATCTGTCTTGGAAGGGCTGTCAATAATCTCTCAACATAAGACATGGGATAAAACTAAAGTGCTGAAGATGTTAGGGTGGAATAGGGGCAAGAGAAGCTATGAGGCTTGGTGCTGGTTGATGTCCAAAGAAATACTGTGAGAACAAAGTGATACAAAGCAAGGGATGGGAATGTGGCTATGCAGTGGTGAAGACAAATAATGGTTGACATGGAAACAAGTTGAAAAAAGCCAGCTCTGAAAAACTCAGGGAAAGTATAGGCTACGACTATGTATGACAAGTAGGAAAATAAAGGGAAAACTGAGATAAGATGTGGGAATGACAAGGAAATAATAAAAAAAAAGAGGAGGCCTCTGTGTGTTTCTTCAAAAAAGACATTGTAAGTTTGTTTTAGAGTATATGGGATTGAATTTGAGGTGTGAATTAATAGAGACTTTGAGTAGTACTCAACACAAATATTATTTATGCTTTTACTTTAAACTGAAGTCTATTATTAAATGTGTGACATCAGTTACATACATTTCTAATAGTATAAGCAACTCTGTATTCGGAAATTAATTAGAAATTTTAGAGTTTTATCCTGAATTTATCCTGAAGCATCAGAGTCTTGTCAAAAGAAGACATAAATTAACTATTTCCTTCCCAGTTTTAGAAGGCTCCATATATTATGATACCAGGGTTTGATTGTGGTTCCCTTAGGTTCTTGAAACTCATCTTCAATAGGATGTCAAGGCTTTTTTCTTTAAAAAAAAAGCAATTTAGGAGTCAATTGTTTATAGCTAGTCACACTAATCAATTTATACCCTAAAATAAAAGGGAAAGCCAGGTTAGAAGAAACAAAGTAGTCAAATCCTTAATTGTGACCTATCTCATACTTGTCTCCTAAATGGCCAATACATCACAAACTGAACTCAATCAGGTGTTTCAGTCTCAAATTTTGTTGATGCCACTAAAGTTATAATTACTGGTGGGTGATGCTATGAAGGAGATTAATTTATGCTGTATTTTTCCTTATTTGAAGGAAACAAGGAAGTTCTTTGTGAAGGTCTAGTGTCTGTCACTTGAGGTACATGGACATCATCTTGTAGTTAAGACTTGCAAGAATACTTCACATTTCTTTACTTGCAGAGAATTATGTTGTGGAAGATGTCACACATCATCAATTTTATTTCCTTTTATAGGAAACAGTAATTCATTAATTAACTGTTCAGACATTACACAAATTATAATAACACCCAATAAGGGTTCATGTTGACAGGCACCATACAAACACATAGTAAGTGGCAGTAGAAATTTTATAAACTATTCAAGTGTTTATTTACAGAATTACTGTGGTGACTGTGGTTTAGAAAATATCAATATCTAAGGAACAGGTCAATAATTACAAGTATGTCAGTACAATTGTGAAAAAAATGCTACCAGCAGGACCCAGAAGAGCATTACAGATTTTTTTTAAGTTTGTAAGTGCAGATAAACACACTCATAAACTTGCACATTTTTCTTACACATTCCAGTGAATATTCATTCACTAAATGACCATTTTTATTTCATAACAATTCAGGGATGCAGTAACAGTCTAGTGATGTGAATCTCACTTTGCATTCCAGTTCTTATTCTTTAAAATGTCTTTCTATATCCTAGATATTTACTGGGGAACATCATAACACCTCTACATTATTTTGACCATATTGTTTAGATGATTTGAATTTTCAGTAGCATTTATTCTTTTTAAACCTAAATTCTTTGGAAAAATTCAACCCTGTGTTACCAAACTCATCATTTTAAATTCACGTATCAGTAAGATTTTGAATTCTCTAGAATTCACCTAAGTCTTTTGAATGGTCAGGAGCACAGCACTATTCATGCAGCAAAAAATTGGTGACTGTCCTATATCGAGGCCTGTATGGTAGCAGTTTGCCATTCATTGAAAAGTGTGATCCAGATGTCCTTTAAATATGTTTTGTTTTTAAGTTCTGTCTACATTCTTTGTTGTTTTTTTTTTTCTTTATATGTATTCATTAAGGAACAGAAGAGTGAATGTGAAATGACTAACAGTTTCAGATATGGTAAACAGTAGATTATTTCGATCTCCAAGTAGGTAGGTTAAGAGGATTTCAGACATTTCATATGAAAATTTTGGAGCCAGGGAATCATCATTCATCATAAAGAAAATGCTTTTATTTATATATACAACTCAAAATGGAAGGTGAAAGCAGATGTCTACTGGTGAAGCATAAGACCAGGAACACAGTTAAGACACTCAAGATTATGTATACAGCTACTTTTGTTGGGCCGAAGGCAATTTCCTTATGTGAATGCTGCTCCTCTGTGCATTCTAGCTGCCAAACTGAGCAGAAATATTTGATTGTCATGCTCCAAGTAATGGGAGCAATGAATATATAGTTATACTAGCACCTATGTACTGGTCTGCACAGCAAACTTCTGCAGAAATGCGAAATCCTTGCTTATATTTCTGCTTCAGCCAAAGCACTAGTAGACTGAAACTTCTGTGACACTCTAACAACATAACTATGAACCTCCATTCAAAGTCCTGTAGTGTACCTGTATGAGCATTTTCTTGGTAGTTTTGGTTTTAGAGATTCTATGGAAATACCATCTGTTTCAGTGGACAGTACAATTTATTAGTACTCAACACATTCAGCCGCTGAACCGGTGTAATAACAGCACATCGTGGAGCTCCTTTGAGCCTCGCCTCTTACATTAACTTCCTTCCCTCTTTCCTCTAGCTGAAGCCTTGCAGCAAGGTATTTCTCCTTCTTCTGACCCCCAGATGTGATGGGTGTAACTGTTTGACAGGCCACAGCTAAAGCATGCCATTGTGATTGGCATGTGGGATCACAAAGTATGACAAATGATCTGGTTTTGCACTGTGAAAACATAAGGCACCGAAGTGTTGCTGTGAGAAGGTGCAAACCAAATGCCACATGTCTGAGCCTTGTGCTCATTCTGTGAGACATGATGGCTCTGTTTATAGCATGCCAGAACATTTTCCAATATCCTGGTTTCTCTTCAACCATGCAGCGGTTGAATACAAGATTACTGGAAAAGAAAGAGGGAATAAAGTGAGACTATAGTGCTGAGTATAATTGCAAACTCATACATATGTACTGTATGGGTAGGGACACAGGCACACACACCTACACACCTACATACACACCAATACTTCATTTATCTGAGGATAACCTTGGTTGGAAAGCAGAGCAATAATAGTCTAAAGCTAACAGACAGTAACAATAATACCAAGTGTGAAAAGTGATACCAGAGTTCCAAATATGTGTAAACCAAAACTTGCTAATTTAGGATGTAGTTTTCTTCTTAGAGGTACTGTTTATGCTGATGTTTATCTTACTTCTCGTGGAAATGATAGACTGAAAGTCTTCCAACTTGTAACACTGCTTTTCTTCCAACCATATAATATTAACAAAATACCACAAGTCAACTTTTCCCTATACATAAGATAAAATTATTTTCTAGAATGAAATGTCATACTTCAAATGCCAGGTTTTAGTCTTTACAGAGTTCAACATGGCAAAAAAACTCTGAAAATAAGAATATATAATGAAAATGCTGTCACTTTTATTTCTATCTCTGCTATTTCATTTTGTTGTTATTCTATGAGCTTGTGGCTTTTTAATGTATTTTTCTTTTTTATACTTCCATTTCCTTTCCTCTTAGTATATATACTGTAAGTTGACTCTAACCAAGCCACCTTTGCTTGTTAAAGCTGTTTCTTTCAGGGCAAAAAAAAAAAAAGAGCAAAATTTACACTTTCTTTTAAAAACCAGGGTGGTGGGGAAGGGCAGTTCAGTTGAGAATAGCAGAGAAAAGGACTAATAACTATGCTGAAATTCTTTAAGATCATGCAAGAAGAACTTTAAAATTAATTCCAAGATTACTAATAAAATATTGAAATAATTCCCTTGGTAGATATAAGCAAGACTGTGACAAATAAAAAAGGACATTATGTCCTTTATGTTCTTATGTATATTTTCCCAGCATTAAAATTATAGAAAGAAAGATGAACAAGTGAGTGAACTGATGCCATAGACATTGGTGTATTTAGTGGCTCTCTCTCTGATGGTAAATTAGAGCTTGCAGTAATTCTGATCCTCAGCTGCAAATTGTGCAAACTATTATTTAGAGTCCATTCCTTTCCCTTTTCCAGAATTCCTCACAGTACCTGAATCAATGCAGACAGGACCTTCACAAGGAAAATATTGTATTAGATGTTGATCAATTAAATACCAAGGACTACAAAATGTTACAGCCTGGTTTAAAATGAAGGATGGAGCAGAACAATGTGTAAAGCTTTCCCAGCACATAGTCTTTGCAGAGAGAAACCCCAGGAGCCACAATGATGGAGCAAAGAAAAGGGCTGTGGATTGCAATTAGGGACAAAAAAAATGTGTCACTAAACACAGGGCATCCACCCCTTTTGAGATTTCTCTTACTGTGTACATGGTGGTACCTGTAAATGTGTCACAGTCTGCTCAACTCGGCGGCCGTGTGAC